>NW_025367553.1:0-11531 GCF_016433145.1 Gracilinanus agilis | reverse complement strand
GACCATGATGTTCTAATGCCTATTATCCCTATACATTCCCCCCCAAATAGTAAGGAACCTTATGTAACCCTAAAAGTGGGAAATTCATGTTATGGTTGTTTATTAGATACTGGGGCTTCAAGATCAGTACTGGTAAGCAAACCAGATGTAAACTGTAATTCTATTGGCTCTCTAAACGTAGTAGGGGTATCAGGAACATCTCAAAAGGTCCCAGAACTTTCTCCTCGTATGGTAAGCCTTGGACCTTTATCAATAGAACACTCCTTTCTTTTAATGCCTGGATCCCCCACAAATTTACTGGGAAGGGATCTATTATGTAAACTTAGAGCCACAATAATTTGCAATCCAGATGGTTCTATGTCACTGGAATTGCCAGAGGACTCTTTAAACCTACTCCCTGTACTTCTTTCAGAAGAGCAGGAAGTAAAAGAGCCTCCCATTTTTAAAATCCCAGATGATATTCCAGAGTCTCTATGGGCTACATCTTCTACTGATGTAGGCCTACTTAAATCAGCTGTACCTGTTCAGATTAGAACAAAAGGAGGACCAGCTCCCTCCATTCCTCAGTACCCCTTATCAAAAGAAGCCATTGAGGGAATTACCCCAGTGATAAATTCACTAATTGAGCAAGGAATAATAATCCCGTGCAAGTCAGAATATAATACACCTATTTTACCTGTCAAGAAGCCGAAATTAGGCCCAGATGGAAAACCCCAATATAGATTTGTTCAGGATCTAAGAGCTATAAACAATCATGTTATAAAGAGACACCAAGTGGTTTCAAACCCAAACACAATTATTTCTTCTATTCCCAGCACAGCCACTTACTTTACGGTCGTGGACCTGTGCTCAGCCTTTTTCTCAATTCCCATTCATGAGAATTCCAGACATATATTTGCCTTTACCTGGAATAATTCTCAGTGGGCATGGGCCCGTCTTCCACAGGGTTATTGCGAGAGCCCGTGTATTTTTGCACAGATTTTGAGCCAAGATACAGAAAATATAATATTTAAAAATAGTAAATTGATTAAATATGTAGATGACTTGCTCCTGGCTTCACCTGATGCTGAAACATGCCAGGAAGATAGTAAACATCTTCTTTTAGAGTTACATAAAAGAGGACATAAAATAGCAAAAGAAAAAGTGCAGTGGTGTCTCCCCAGAGTGGAATATTTGGGGTTCATCTTGACAGCTGGTGCACGACATATATCCCCTAAGCGCATTGAAAATATTCAAAAATTGAGCAATCCTACCACTAAAAAACACTTAAGAGCAATCCTAGGAGCAACAGGTTTCTGCAGACAATGGATCCCTTGCTATGGGGAGATTACTAAACCCCTTATAGCATTAACAAAAGATTCAGTCCCTGAACCACTTAAATTAGAGCCAGAACACAAGTTAGCTCTATCGAATTTAAAACAAGCTATTCTGTCTGCTCCTGCTCTAGGCATCCCAGATTATAACAAACCATTTACTTTATATGTACATGAGCGTAGAGGAGTAGCTTCAGGTGTTTTAACCCAAACTTTGGGACCATACCAGCGTCCAATTGCTTATTATTCAGCTCAGCTAGACCCTATAGCTGCAGGTGCACCACCATGCCTTAGAGGTGTAGCTGCCACAGCTCTGTTAGTGACGAAAACTGTTGATCTAGTATTGGGATGCCCATTAACAATTATGTGCCCACATGAAGTGGAAGCATTACTGCTAAGACATAGAACACAGGCATTTTCTGATCAGAGAATTACAAGGTATGAAATAACCTTGCTAAATAATGAAAATATTACTTTAAAACGTTGTACAACTCTTAACCCAGCCACCTTACTTCCAGATTTACCAGTTTCGGAAGAACCTTTACATAATTGTGAAACACTAGTGTCCATGGCTGAAAAGCCTCGAGACGATCTCCTGGACACTCCTTTAGAGAATCCTGATCTAGTTTTATTTACTGATGGCTCTTCATTTATGAGGGATGGCATACGCTACACTGGAGCTGCTGTAGTTACAGAATTTAACACTGTATGGTCAGCTTCACTGCCCTCAAATCTAAGTGCTCAAGCCGCAGAACTCATGGCTCTAAAACATGCATGTATAATTGCCAAAGATAAAAAGGCTACAATTTATACGGATTCTCGATATGCATTTGGAATATGTCATGCAGTGGGTATGTTATGGCTCCAGAGAGGATTTTTAACCTCAGCTGGAAAATCTATAGCTAATGCAAAAATTATTAATGAAGTTCTTTCTGCTCTCCAGCTACCAAAAGCCCTAGCTGTGGTTCACTGCTCTGCTCATACAGGTGGCACTGACCCTGTCTCTAAGGGAAATAATCGGGCAGATATTGCTGCAAAGCTAGCAGCAATAGAAGGGCCTGAACTAATTTTAACATTAACAACCACTGATGACTTAAATTTATCACTTTCCTATGATGAGAAGGAAATAACAAAATGGAAGCAGAAATTTAAAGCCAAACAGATAAATGGAGTATGGGTGTCCTCTGAAGGAAAACCCCTGCTCCCTAGACACTTTTATCGCCAAATTTGCCAATCTATTCATAAAAATGGTCATTTTGGTACCCAGGGCATCGTGGACTCTGTTAAGAGAGTATGGATAGCTCCTGGCATAACCACTATAGCCTCTAAAGTGTGTGCAGCTTGCCCTACTTGCCAAGCATATAACCAACACGCTTTTCGTGGCAAGGCTTTTGGTGGGCGTCCATTAGCTTACACACCTTTTGAGCACCTACAAATTGATTTCATAACAATGCCAAAGGCGGGACAATATAAATTCTGTCTGGTCATAGTGGATCAACTGACCAGGTGGCCGGAAGCATTCCCTACTGCCCGAGCCACGTCAGCCTTTGTTGCCAAGGTGCTTTTAAAAGAAATTATTCCTCGTTTTGGTCTGCCTGCACGTATTGACTCGGACAGAGGGAGTCACTTTACTGATTCAGTTTTATCTGAAATATATTCATGCCTGGGGATAACTCCAAAATTCCATGTACCATATCACCCCCAGAGCTCAGGCCAAGTTGAACGGATGAACAGAGAACTTAAAACCATGATTGGCAAATTATGTACTGAGACACATCTAAAATGGCCTGAAATTCTCCCTCTAGCTCTATTTTATCTTAGAAGCAGACCTAGGGGAGATCTACACATCTCACCATATGAGATGCTTTTTGGACATCCTCCTATACAGGCTAAACCTTTTTCTCCTGCATATACATCACTATTAGGAGGAGATACTTCTATTGCTTCCTATATACAGGAATTGCAACACAGACTGCGTGAACTCCATGAATCTGGAACTGCAGTACAAGCAGGACCAATAGACTTTTCACTTCACGACCTGAATCCAGGAGACAAGGTGTATATAAAGAACTTCCAGCGCACGGGGGCAACCCAGCCTTCGTGGGATGGGCCGTTTGAAATTTTAATAACCACCCCAACAGCTATAAAGATCGGAGAAAAGGACTCTTGGATTCATTGCTCACATGTAAAGAGGGCATCTTCTATTGAACCTGATTGACTGTTTCCTGTTACCTGCATTGGAGATAACAGTTCATGGACTCATGGATGTTAATTTGGAATCATTGGTTTGTCTTGATTCTTTCCCTGATTTTATTCTAATTTCTTATTGATTTACCTAATATCTTTTAATAGAATAATTGATATTTTTTTTGTCTTTTTTCTATTTCTTGTACTTGAGTACATATAATCACTTAATTTTTTCATTTTTGCAATGCTATAATTTTAATATATATATAATTGCTGTAATATTAAGGCTTACTCACAAGGTTTAGACTCCAAGAACTTGCCATATATTGTTAAATGTTATGGGACTGTGATTAATGCTTCTATCTAATTCCAGGAGAAGGGAACACATGAGCCATTAATGGTGCTAAGGAAAGCACAAGGTCATGAAGACCGACTGAAAAATCCAATGGGATTCTGAGAACATCTGCGCAGTGCCAAGGAGCACGAGGTTAAAGAGATCATACATATACAGGTGGGATTGAGGTACTCCCACGCCAACACTGAGGACTTGAACTCAGTGTAAGAATCGAAGCTGCGACGCTTAACATATGTTAAGACGTAGGACTCTCCGAACTACACTGCCAGTCAGGTACCACAGGTTGGCTATTATCTGGCTCACCCATATATTCCTGAGAGTAAAGGGAATGACAGACGCTTCCCTTGCATTTAAATCTGGTCCTTTTTTCTCTCTTATAGAATGGCAACTTCCTGTAGTCTTAGCTGCAAATGGGTAAGTGCAGTATTACTGCATTGTATCCTACAGACTAGTAGGATGGAAATTATAATTGATGAGACCCTAATACAAGGGCCTGTTATTTTGTTTTCTTCAAAAATTTTTTATGTACATAACTTTGATATTTTGATTTTGATTTTAATACCTTTCTTTTTCAAAAGCTTCAATTTTCTATTTGATTTTTATATTTTTTCTTTTTTCTTTTGAATTGACTCATGCAACCCCATGACTCAACTGTATATATTGAGCTGATCTGGGTATTTCTTTCTAAATACCCACGTCAGGGGGGATTGTATTTTTATAAAATCCAAGATTAATCGTATTTTTATTATATCCAAGATTTAATTTTTGGTTTTGTTTGAGAAAATTCTCAGGGAAAGAAACTTGCTGATTCCTTAAATCCAGAGAATGAACTGTTTGCAGAGAGATGCCTGAAGAACCTACGTTTAATCAAGAGATCCAGAATGAACTTTGGGTTACAATTGATTGAACTGATGGGGTTTTGTTGCATCAAGTGATCCAGAACGAACTTTGGATACTAATGAATGGACTGATGGGGTTTTTGAACAGTTACCTTAATTGTACATGTTATGCTGATTGGGGACTGCCCCCAATTGGGTTTCTTGTCAACGCGCTTAGCAAAACATTGGTTTTGCTTTTTCTCTTTTCCATTTCCCTCTTATCTCTAACTATTGTAGTTAGAAGGACCTTTGTGGTAGAAGATGTTTGTGTAACATGATCACTTGGGGTGACTAGGCACCCAATGATCATCAGGGGGGATTGTGTAAATAGAATAGCCAGATCCCATTTAATAGTCAAGAATCTACTCAACACAGGCGTGCTAATGATGTCACTCCCACCTCCCTTAGTGGGGAGGGGAGACGAGTTACCCACACGTGACAATAAGTAACAAATCAAGAATAAGGGACTGCCCTTTGGGCAGTCCAAATCAATGTAGAAACTGCCATTTGTCCATTTGAATTAGAGGTGGACCACAGGAAGTGATGAAAGACACATTCTCTTTAAGTAAGTTAGTGAACTTCCTGTAGAGTTAGTTGGCGTCTGGAACTGGAAGAAGAAGCATCTCCTGAGACCACAGACAGATTACACTCTGTATTGTCACGTGGGTAAGTTAGGCTGGCTTCCTTGGCCTAGCTGGGCCAATTCTAAACTCTGCCTATCCGGCTGTTGGGCCTTGCGGCTTACAGCTTCATTTATTTAGTCTTCTACCTCCCTCTTCTCTTTATCCCTACTCACTTTCCTGATTGTAAATAAACTCCTCAACCCGATGCTGACTTGGGTCTGATTTAATTACGGAATCAACCTGAATTGTTGATTCCTGGCGGCCACATATTTTAAAGATATAACTATAATAACTAAATTTTAATTCTTACAGCCCCCACCCGAGCTTCCTGGGGCTCAGAATCCGCACTCACCCCTGCTGAGTGACCTTGGCCCAGTCCCCTGGCATCCATTTCCCCAGAAGGAGGGGTGGGGCCCTTCCCAGCTGCCACTGCCCTCCTGAGTCTATTCTGAGCCCCAAATGATATGGAAATCTATGTAAATTGGCCTGTCTCCTCTGGAACTTTGGGACAAGGGATGGGGGAGGGCGTCCAGGGCACTGAGATTTCCAAGGGGAGCTCAGCCCCTGGCTGCCGCCCCATCCCTCCTCAGCATCCTGGGTCCTCGGTGGGCTCCCTGAGGTGGGGGGTAGAAATCGCTCTCCTGCCTGGCCCCCGAGCTGCCCGGCCAGGATCTGTGTCGGGCTGGGTGCTCCTTGGCATGGTGCCAGGTGCAGAGGAAGCTGTTCCTTCCCCTGAGAAGCAATTCTGGTCGTTCCCTGCATTCATTCATTCATTCATTCGGCCCCAGCCACATGGGCCGGAGGAAGGTTTGAAGGTGTCCCGGGGCGCCAGCAGGAAAGGGGCCTCTGTGTGCTCCCCAAGACCCCAGAGAGGATCAAGGAGGAGGAGGAGGAAATCTGCCAGGCTGGGTGAAGGGTCAGAGGGAGGGGGCCGGCCATCACCTAACCGGGGGGACCCGGAAGAGCCCCTGCACCTCTGGAAGAAGGGCGACCACTCAGCCAAAGCAGCCACTGGGGGGGCCGGATTCCGCCCGTCATGCCGAGCTGACCAGCTCCAGCTGTGGGCCTCAGTTTCCTCATCTGTAAAATAAGCTGGCCGTATCTTTGCCCACAAAAACGCCCCAGTGGGGCCACAGAGAGTAACCCGACTGAGAACCGCAACACCGCATCAGGGATTCCGAGTCCAGCCTGCTCCTGGGGACAGAAGGCCGGAGCTCCGGCGGGGCTGGAGAGCACGACCCGAGACCGACTGTCAGGGCAGCTGGAGAGCAGGGGAGACAACCTGGGGAAATTTCCTGGGAAGAAGAGGGTGGGCTGGCGAAGGTGATGGAGAAGCGGCACGAGGCCAAGCAGGGGAGGCGCCATCTGGCCCTTGGAAGAGAAGGAAGGAGGTGGGGACGCCCATCAGTGGCTCTTGGGGACCAGAGGCTCGGAGGTCAGGAAGCTCTCCCAGGCACTGCGTGAGCATCTCTCCCAGCAGGACACCCAGCAGTCCAGCAAAGTTCAGCCACTTATTATTGTACCAGCTGAGGAAAGGCTTTTGGCTCGGTGCTGGGAGACGAAGATAGATGACACGGTGATGGCCGTGCCCTCAAGGATCTTAGTCTATGGAGACAGAATGGACGTGCCCATTGCAAAAACTGACATATGAGGTAGACTAAAAAGGGGCAGGAAAGGTAAAACAAGAAGGGAGATCAAGTCATTCTAGGAGGGGGAGATTCCTACTGGCTCAGAAAAACAGGGAAGTTGGAGGTATCTAGGTGGCTCAGTGGATAGAGAGCCCAGCCTAGAGATAAGAGGTCCTGAGTTTCAATCCGACCTCAGACACTGTGTGCCCCTGGGCAAGTCACTTAACCCTCATTGCCTAGCCCTTCCTCACCACTCATCTGCCACAGAACCAATACACAGTACTGATTCTAAGACAGAAAGGAAGGGTTTGTTTGTTTGTTTGTTTTAAAGAAAGAAGAAAATTGAGGAAGTATTCAAGGAAGATGTGAGAACCAATAGCAATACTAAATATAGGTGTCAAGTGGCACAGCATCTTTCATAAAGAAAAAGTGAACAAAGTCTTTTAAATGTATGTATAGGAACACAATAATGATAGGAGACTTTAATATTCTCCTTTTAGACCTGGACAACTGCAATAGAAAGATAAGTAAAAGAACATCTATGGAACTGAACAAACTGAAAGGGAACTTGATGCTAAAAGGCTTATGGCATCCTCTGATTAAAAACATTAAAGAATATAGTTCTCTATACCACAAAGTTATCTTTCTTAAAAAAATAAAAACCCCAAAATAGGTCATTTACCAGGACACAGAGAAATTATAAAGAAGTGTTCAAAAAAAAGAAAAGATACTAAGCACATCTTTTATGCCCTACATGTAATTGATATTGTGAGTACCAGCAAAACATATAGATCTAATCAAGTGATAACACACGTATAACCCAGTATAATTGCTTGTCAGCTCCGGGTGGAGGGGAGGGAAGAGGGGAGGGAGAGAACACGAATCATGGCATCATGGAAAAATACTTAAAATTTTAAAAAGAAATATATAGATCCAATCAAGATTTAATGATGATGTCTTGAATGGGTCAAGAAACAGTGAATAACTGTCTGAGAGAAAATGATAATGATGACCCAACATACACCGTTTCGGATACAGCTAAATCAGCCCTCAGAGGAATATCTGTGAGAATGTGCAAAATCACACCCAGAAGAGATACCTAATAATAAAATGAATGAGAAACTTGCCAGTGGAAAAATCTACAAAGAGCCTCCTTTGACTAGCTCTCTCTGTCTTTAACGCTGTCCCAACGGAGCCATTCACCATTTCTGCTGTGCTACTCTGCTGCCCCGTCCAGAGGGCAAGGGTCCCAGTTTACCGAAGGCTTGGATGGAATGGGTGTTGTGAACTGAACTGGAGAGAGGAGAAAGACTTGCTTCCTCTGCTCTCCCTCTTTTATCCTCCATGGCTCCAAGAAATGGGGTGGGGGGTCTTCTGTCCCGTGTTATTTATCTTCCTCGGTTTCAGTGTTGGGATCGTCTCCAAAGGACCCAGGAGCACGGTCCATAGTGACCATGGAGCTGGCCAGGCCTGCAGGCGGGATTGCGTGGAAGCCCCGGAGGCCCGGTAACCTGGGACTCCAGCTTGAGGTGGGGGGTTTGGACCTGGAAACCAGCCTGTGCTCTGCAGATCCCTAATCCCTTTTCCCTCCCAGAGACTGAGGTGGTACAAAGGTTAGGGCTTGGGGGAGCAAGTTTGTATATGTGTAACTATAGCCTCTGAGCCGATTGTTTAGCTAATGAAACTGGGGGACAAGAGTTTCCCTTGGGAAAAAACTTTGGAGCTAAAGCCATTTGCAGAAAGCCTGGAGAGCCCCAAATTCCAAGGGGACCCCAGGGAAGAGTGAACTCTCAGCTCCGCGGCCTTCCAGGCCCGTGGGAGCCGGCATTCTGGAGGAAATTGAACTCGTGGCAAAGAAAC
Source organism: Gracilinanus agilis (assembly GCF_016433145.1). Lineage (NCBI taxonomy): Eukaryota > Metazoa > Chordata > Mammalia > Didelphimorphia > Didelphidae > Gracilinanus > Gracilinanus agilis. The sequence continues at coordinate 2,687 of NW_025367553.1, read as the reverse complement.
TACGAAAGGTGACAGAAGAAGAAAAGCCGGAGAGAGGGGGAATGCGTCACAGACCCTCACCTTGAAAAGGGAGCCAGACTGAGCCCCGGTGCGAAACCAGAGAAGGACAGCTCAGATCAGGGCAGTGCAGGAATTGCATGGAATTGCAGGAATGAAAAAGAGACCCACCAGCACCGGCTTTCCAGTGCATCATGGGACGTGGTCAGCTTGGGCTTCCATCAAGACCACAAGGGGGATAAAGAGTAGGAAAACCATGACACAGTGTGCTGTGTTCGAAACGAAGCTGTGCCCAGCGGCACGGGGAGATCAATGGCTGCAGGAAAAGCCTTTGACCAAGCAGAGCCTCGTTTAGGCTAAAAACTACAAAGACAAGCCTATAAGACCATCTTTTAATGGAAGTTTGGAAATCTCTGGCACCAGATGCGCTGTTACTGGACATGGGCTAGAAACGCCACTATGACAAGAGTGCCCGAGTCACCCGTGGAGTTGGGCCGCTTCCACACACGGCCCGTGCCCCCCCAAAGGGCGTGCTGGACCAGCCTCTCTGCCAATGCGGGGATGCCAAAGATGACTGGCAACTGGCCAAGGGAGAGCCACCCATTCAGGAGTTTTTGTTTTTTTAAAGCATTACCTTCTGGCTTAGAGCTGATACCAAGGACCAGCTCCAAGACAGACGAGCACTAAGGGCTGGGCAAGGCAGGGTCAAGTGACTTGCCCAGGGTCACCCAGCTAGGAAGTGTCTGAGGCCAGATTGGAACCCAGGACCTCCCGTCTACAGGCCTGGCTCTCTGTCCACTGAGCCACCTAGTTGCTCCCTGCCCACCCCCACTAGTTTTGAAAAGGACACGACACCCTGTTTCTCCTTCCCTCTTTTTGGGCATTTGGTATTGTGCCAGTATTCTCTCTCTCTGTGTCTCTGTGTCTGTCTCTCCCCCCTCCCTCCCATATATATAAAATACACTCACGTACATACGTGTGTAGGAGGCTATCCCTGACCAGAAAGGTCCCATCTCTGGCAGCCTACTATCACAAGGCCTTTTGTAGCAGGCCCAAGCTGGACACGTCTATGGATGTCTGTGGATTGGGCCAAACAAATGGAGCCCTAAATGTAACTGGACGAATCACAGGCTCAGGGCTGTAGGCCCGATGGTCAAGCGCAGCCCCCTGGCTTCAGGGAGGAAGAACGCGGAACCCAGAAGTTCCCGCCTTTGCCTAGAGCACGGCTAGTAGGTGCCCAAAGGGGGCGCAGATGTGGCTGGTAGGAAACAGACCGCGCTGGCTCCGCGGAGAAGGGAAAGGCTTGGCTGAAGCGACGCCAAGAGAGGCGAGCGGAGCTGGAAGAGAAGCGGCAGGAAGCCCGGCCACCACCAGGCTGGTGCCTGCGTTGGAGCTGGGGGAGGGCAGGGTCTGCGCAGTGCCGCCTTCGCTTACGGTGTCGGTTCCTTTTCGGAGCTGTTTTTATTCATTCTGTCCTTCAGCATCAGCGGGGGCCAGGCGGGGCGGAGGATTTTTTGAATTTATTTCGGAAGGTTTTTGAAATAAAACCACTGAAAAGGCTGTTAAACACCCGGAAACGGAGGCAGTTGTTGAAGGGAGCCCTGGAGGCCAGAGCCCGCGCCCGGGGCAGAAGGTGCGCACAGAGCTGGGCTCAGGCCTTTCCCAGGAGATCGCCCTGGGCCCCGGGGCCGCCCACAATGGGATGCGAGGGCCGAGAAGAGCAGCGAGCAGCAGCCGCCGGAAACTCTCCTCGCCCAGGGGGAGCCTCCTCTCCTCAGCTCCTCTCTCTCTGCTCAGCCCCCCCAGGGCAGAACTAGAAGGGGGGGGGGTCGGGGAAGGGGAATTTCCTACCAGAATGGGCCGCCGGGAGAGCTGGAGACTCATGAGAGCCTTTCCAGCAGAGGGGGGACTCCTGAGGCCAGAGGACAGCCGTGGGCGGCGTCACCGCGGGCCGAAGGGGCTGGGGCTCAGCTCCGAGGCTTCGCTGCCCCCGGGCCGAAGCAAAAGCCCAGAGAGAGCCGCGGCCCTTTGGGGATGGGAAGTCAAGCAGCGGGAGCTGCGGCGGCCCGGGGATGCCTGTGCTTCAATGCCCCGGAAAGGCGCGCTCCTGCCATTGGGTCCGGCAGCCCTTGGGCTACGTTTTCCTGGCACCACCTCAGAGCCGGAAGGGAGGCCACCTAGTTCGGCCTAGAGCTGACCGAGACCTCCCCCCTCCGTCAGCTCCGCTTCTGCTCGAAGCACCCGGGTGACGGGGAGCTCACTACCTCCTGGGCAGCTCGCCCCTCTTTGGAACGTTTTTCCTCATCCAGAAGCTTTTCCCAAACGCCACAGCCCTTCCGGAGGCGGCGGCGGCGGCGCACCGGGGAGCCTGCTCTCCGCCAAGCTAACTTCCCCTCCCTCCTCCGCGCCCCGCTGCCCTGGAGCAGGCACAGGCGGGCCGAGATCCCGGGGCTTTTCCCGCCCAGGGGCCTCCGTCTGCTTCGCTGTGTGGCGCCGAATCCGAGTGGAAAACCACATTCATCTCCGCCCAATTGCCTCGGTGCCCCGCGCGCCCTCTGCCAGGTGCGGCCGGAGCCCGAGCGCTCCCTCCGCTTCCCTCTCCTCCCATCCACGCTCTCCCCAGCCTCCCTTCTCCCCGGGGCTGCCGGCTGCAGCGCGCGTCCCAAGAAGCCCCTCACGTGACACCCCCT
>NW_025367552.1:0-6556 GCF_016433145.1 Gracilinanus agilis | reverse complement strand
AAGGAAGGAAGGAAGAGAGAGAAAGAATGACAGAGAGAAAGAGAAGAGGAATAGCCTCATGAATGATGTTTAAATTAACCTGGACATAGGACACTTTGGAGCATGAAATCTGTTGATGAAACCTATAAATGCTGGGCTCAGGGGAGAGAGATAAAATGGAAGTAGACTATTAAAAATTATATTAAAGTGTAATCTGGAAAAAAAATTTTTAAATCAAACCAAAAAATAAAATATATTTGCAACAACAACAAAAAAAGAAAGAAAAGAAATTGGCTTGGGGCAGAGGGAATAAGAGGTTATAAAATATGGTGGCAGAGAGTAGAAGATGGGTTAGCTGGTCAGGACTATGGTAAAAATAAAAAATAAAAGTGGTCCATATAGGTGACTTCATTAGCCTCTACCCATGCAGATTGGTAACACTTCTGAGAGTTGCCTGAGACACTAGAATGTTAAGTGAGTTGCCCAAGATGATACACCTACTATGTCAGAAGTAGGACTTGAATTTATATCTTCTTAACTCCAAGATCATGTTGCCTCCAACGTTTAGGTAGTACTTCATAGCACATAGAGCAGCAAGGTGAATAGAGTACATAGTGCATAGAATGTCAATTTTGGAGACAGGAAGACTTCATGAGTTCAAATCTGGCCTCAGACACTGACTAAGCTGTGTGACCCTGAGGAAGTCATTTCATTTTGTTAGGCTCAATTTCCTCATCTGTCAAATGATCTGAGGAAGAAAATGTCAAACCCCTCCAGTATCATTACCAAGAAACTCCACAATGGGATCACAAAGTGTGAGACACAACTGAAATGACTGAACAGCAAAACAAATGAAGAATCTGAGCTTTCAAGAAGAGCATAGGTTTGGGGGCAGCTGGGAAGCTCAGTAAATTGAGAGTCAGGCCTAGAGACAGGAGGTCCTAGGTTCAAATCTGACCTCAGACACTTCCTAGCTGTGTGACCCTGGGCAAGTCACTTGACCCCCATTGCCTACCCTTACCACTCTTCTGCCTAGGAGCCAATACACAGAAGTTAAGGGTTTAAAATAAAAAAATAATAATAATTAATAATTTTAAAAAGAAGAGCATAGGTTTAAAGAAAGTGTGGTGGAAACAATATCCTAATTCCTTCCATATGCATGATGGGCTAGTTTTTGGCAGGGAGGGGTTTAGACCCTTACTTTTTTTTTTAGAATCAATAGGAAGTATCAGTTCCAAGGCAGAAGGGCAATAAGGGGTAGGCAATTGGGATTAAATAACTTGCCCAGGATCACACAGCTAGGAAGTGTCTAAGGTCAGAATTGAACCCAGGACCTCCCATCTCCAGGCCTGGAGTTCTACCTACTGTGTCTCCTAACTGTCTCTACAGTAGGCTCTTTTTTCTCCCTAAACCCTTTCCTTCCATCTTCAAATCAATGCTAGTATTGTTCCAGGGCCGAAGAGTGAAGGGCTAGGCAATGGGGGTTAAGTAACTTGCCAAAGGTCACACAGCTAGGAAGTGTCTGAAGTCACATCTGAACCCAGGACATCCCATCTCCAGGCCTGGCTCTCTATTTACTGATCTTTCAAAGAATTAGGGGGGTGGGGAACAGGAAGCAGGCTGGACTCAGGTGACTGAACAGCAATTTCCAGAGTTTACAGAGGCACCTAAAGCTTATCTTTTCGGCTGGATGAAGCTAGCCTGTATCTCTTTGTAAGGTGATTGCCATCCTGCTTTTGGTCTATGCTCTTAAGCATCTGCCCAGTGGTAGTTAAGTAGGTTTTATTGCCCAAAAGGAACCTGGCCTAAGAGTACTGACTTATTGATCGGTTGCTCCTGAGGCAAAGAGATAAGAGAACGAATCAGGGCTAAAACCTTTCAGAAGAGCTAGTGGCCTTCAGTCTCATCAGGAACAGAACAAGGGAGGCAGGAAGATTGACACTTCATTACAATCTCTCCTCATCTTCCCCCTCCACCTCCACTTCTCTCCTCAGTTCTCTCCTTATCTCCCTACACTATCTCCTTCCTCATCCCTCTCCTCCTCTCCTTCCCTATCTCTGACTCCTCTCTCTCTCTCTCTCTGTGTCTTTCTCCACTTCTGTTTTTCCATTTCTCTCCCTCTGTATCCCCATCTCTTCTCACTTTCTCCTTATTCCCCCCACCTCTTCATCTCTTCTCTCTCCTCCATTTCATTCTTTCTCTTCACCTCCCTCAGATCCTTCTCCATTTCTCTTCATTTCTTATCTCTCTCCTCCACTTATATCTCTCTCCTCATCTCTTACCTCTCTCCTCCATTTCTCTTCTCCTCATCTCTTCTCATTCTTATCCTCCATTTTTCTCCATCTCTTATCTCTCTCCTCAATTTTTATCTCTATCCCCATCTCTTCTCATCTCTCTCCTCACATCTTATTTCTCTTCTCTATTTCTCTCTTCCATTTCTCTCACTTTCATTTATTATCTCTGTCTTCATTACTCTCTCTTCTTATCTCTTTCCTCCATTTCTCTCCCTCTCTCCCCAGCTCTCTTCTCCATTTCTGCTCTCATTTCCTTCATCTGTGCCATAACTCTTTTTCTTGATCTGCCTTATTATGGAAAGAAATATATGGCAGAATGTAAAGAGGTCCAGACTGGGGATCAGAGGACTTGGGTTAAAATTCCCCTCATAACCTAGATGAACTAATCTAACTTTCTAAGACCTCAGTTGTCTCATCTGTTAAATAAAGGAGGTCAAACTAGATGGCCTAAATGGCTATCCCTTTTAGCTCTAAATCCATGATCCTAAAATCTTTCCTAATCATTCTCTTCATGTCTTTCCTCCTATCTCTCCCAGTCTTGCTTCTCATCTCTCTCCACATCCCCTTTCTCTCTCTCATCTGGGACCCCCAAGGTTCTTCCCCATTCATCTCCTTCCTGGTCCTCTACTCTTTTCCCCACGCCCTTCCCTGATGAAGAAGGCTCTGGATAAAACATATTGGGGCAGGATGTGAATATGTTTTGGGGGAGGGGAGGAAGGGATTTTTCAAACCACTTCATGTCATTTACTCTTCTTCCCTTTAGCCTCTCCATTAGTTTTGAGTTCCATGGAAAAGTCATTAATTCTGACTATATCAGGTCACAGCCATCCATCAGCAATTGGAAAACAGAGAAGGGGGGAGAAATAAGAGAATGATTGCCTCCCATCTACATCACAGCCTGCTTCCCAGGATGAATGTGGCAGTGACATCTGGAAAGGGAACACAGGGGGCCCCAAGCCTGACAGGTTGTAAATTATGACACCCAGACCTCTCCCTACCTCTCCTCTTCAAACTCAGTGTCATCACCTGCTTCCTGGCAAAGAAACGGGGGAAAGATTGGTGGAGAAGAAGAAAGGTCAGAGCATACTCTCAGGGGGAAGCTAACCCTTAACACTTCTGAGTTTTCAGCACCCGGATTCTCAAACTGAGTCTTTGGGCGAGAGACAATGACCCCCATCCCTTCTCTCTAGGGCTTTCTACACAATCCTCTCCCCTGGGGCAGAAGTCTGACAACTTCCAGAAGCCTAGGCACAGATCCCATCCCCCTAGAGCTTAGGGGAGGCCTCTCTGCAGAGAGGGAAATAGACGCCTCTTGATTCCAAGAGATTCCCTGCTGGATGTGCCCTAGGAGGACAAAAGATGAATCCTCTGTAATCTAAACAATAACTGAAGCATCCAGGCTTCAGGCACATGCAATACCTCATAGACACACACCATCTCTTAAACAGTTCCATATGATTAATAAACCTTCACTAATACATAGACACAAGTACATTGATCTCTCCCACATTCATAGAGCCCCCTAAATTCATTCACATGCAACTCTCTTTCTGTCTCTGTCTCTGTCTCACTCTGTCTGTCTGCCTCTCTTTCTGTCTCTCTTTCTGTCTTTCTCTGCATCTCTCTGTCTCTCTCTTTGTCTCTGTCTTTCTTTGTCTCTCTGTCTCTCTTTCTCTGTCTCTCTGTCTCTGTCTCTCTCTCTGTCTCCCTCTCTCTGTCTCTCTTTCTCTGTCTCTGTCTCTCTCTCACACACACACACACTCTCTGTCTCTCTCTCTCTGTCTCTCTCTCTGTCTCTCTTTCTCTGTCTCTCTCTCTGTCTCTCTCTCTATCACAAACACACACACACACACACACACACACACACACACACACACACACACAAAAGAGAGCCTGGCCTGAACTCAGACTACAGACCCCCAACATGACTATGATTCTCTATCCCCAAAGCCTTTACCCCAATTTCCCAGGAGATACACACTGACCTCTGGGGTCCTTTTCCAATCTATTTACCACGATTGGGAAAATAAGAATCAAAGCTACCCAACTCTGGCCAGGATGAGGAAAGAAGGGTGGAAGGAAAGGAAATAAGCATCTCCTATGCCAAACCCTGGGGCCCCTGAGCTTCTTGAGATGAGAGGAGTATGTTTGCCCAGGTAAGTGGCATCTGTGTACAGAGCTGAGCCAGAGATGTATCCATCCTGGCCTTATCTCCTTCAAACACCCGCTCACCTTCCGACTTGCCACTCCGTACCTGAAATGGTTTCATGGATGGCTTTCAGTGTGCTCATTAACTCCTCAGTCCGGAAAATCCTTATCTTATCCACACCATCGGAGATAAGAGTAGCTGGCCAGGGTGGGTGGAATGAAGGAGCTGGAAGTGCCCTAGAGTCCCTGTTGTGGGACCAATTCCACTACCGCCACCATTACTCTCTGCCCATAGGGATCTTAGCCCTCCAGACTGGATATCTCAGGAACCTAGGAAGAAGAGGGGAAATGGGCCTTTCAGCAAGAATGATGGACTCCCAAAGAAAATGTCATCCAACAGAAAGAGAAACTGAGACCCAGAAAAATAGTCACTTAGTCAATTTCTCTCAGTTGCTCAGCAGTACAATTGAGACAAAAACCCAAATCTGCTGATTGGCACCTCCTTCTATTTCGCTACTGTCTACCCATTGAGACCTGAGAAGTCAGAAAGTCAATTCTCACCCCCACCCTCCCTGCTAAAGTCCTCCTTATTTCAGCCAATTGTTCAGTGCCTCAGTTTCTTCGTTCAAACTGGAATATGGGAGGTTTGGAGTAGATAATCTGAATTCTCTCCTGGTCCTTCCAGTCCATGTTCTGTGACTCTCAGACTTGTCCTTATCTCCCCACCCTCCTGATCCCAATTATATACTCATATGTATTACCCCACCATCTCCCCATCCCCTTTCCCAACTCACTGGAGCTCACTGGACAGGGACAGGCATTAGGCAGGATTTCAGAAAGACATGTGCTTAATTATAACACCAGTGACCAAAGCAGTTAGGTGATATAGTGATTCGAGTCAGGAAGAACTGAGTTCAAATCCCAATTTAGACACTTGCTGGCTGTGCAACCCCAGTCAAGTCATTTAACTTCTGTTTTGCTTCAATTTTTTTATCTGTAAAATGGGGTGAAGGATAGCAGCTATCTCTCAGGGCGGGCAGCTAGATAGGGACGTAGATATTGCACTGGACTTGGAAAGACTTGGAAGACTGACTTTCAAATCTAGTCTGTAACACTTACTAGCTATGTGACTTTGGGCAAATCACTTAACCCTATTGGCCTCAGTTTCCTCATCTGTCAGATTCCAGGCCTGGCACTCTATCCACTGTACCACCTAGTTGCCCAGCCCCCCAGTCAGGTATTTCTGCATTTCCCTCCAGATGTCCATATATCTGTCTTCCTGCACCCCTCCATCAGTATATACCCATGCATCTCTGACCATGGACTTATCTCAGTTATATTTGGGCTGCCGAGGAGTAAGACAATCAGTGCCCCTTTTTCCCCATAGCTCCTTGGCTTAATTACTCATCATTGGTGCTGTAATAAATGACTCCTGGCCCCTGGGAGAGAAAACTTCATTAGGAGCAGACACTGCTTATAAGGCCAGGCCCAACTGCTCTGAATCCCATCTATTTAGGCTACACACTCCTGGCATTTCCCCACTTAGATATACTAGTTTGGGCTCACAAGATGTAAGAAGAATGAGGACAGGAGACAGCTGGGTGGCTCAGTAGATAGTCAAGCCCGGACAAGGAAGGTCCTGGGTTCAAATCTGGCCTCAGACTCTTCCTAGCTATGTGACCCTGGGCAAATCAATTAACCCCCATTGCCTAGCCCTTACAATTCATCTGCTGGAACCAGTACATAATATTGATTCTAAGATAAGGGTTTTGAAAAAAGAATTTTATAAAAAAGGCAGGAGCTCTTTCTGGAAAGATGTTATGGCTCCTTCCCTTTTGGCTCCCCCTATATCATTCACCTTACCCCTTAGACCTCTCTATACCCTCTGATGGGAAGCTGATTCAGAAGAAGTGCAGTTTGGGGAAGTTAGGTGGCTCAGTGGATAGAGAGTCAAACCTGGAGAGGGAAAGTCTTGGGTTCAAATATGACCTCAGATACTTCCTAGCTGTGTGACCCTGGAAAAGTCACTTAATCCTGTTTGCCTAGTCCTTGCCCTTTTGTCTTAGAGTTGTTACTAAGACAGAAAGCAAGGAAGGAAGGAAGGAAGGGAGGGAGGGAGGGAGGGAGGGAGGGAG
>NW_025367551.1:0-6155 GCF_016433145.1 Gracilinanus agilis | reverse complement strand
CTCTCTCTCTCTCTCTCTCTCTCTCTCTCTCTCTCTCTTCATATATTTTTCTGACTCTAAGTTTTTCTTTGACCCTGTTTCTCCTGCCTCTCTCTTGATCTCTCCCTTTCTCTTGCTTTAGCTAGGTCTCTATTCAATATACTACATTGCTATAACATATTGTATTAGCACAAAGGCAACATGATGTAATGTTAAGACACCTAACTTGGATTGAAGAGCTGCTTTTAAATAGGACAAATATGATTCTATCCCAGTCTGTTTTACTCAGCTTTAATTTGCTAACTTGTTGAATAGGAGGGAAAATAACCTTTACTTCACATGGTCATCATAAAAGTCAAATAGATAATGTTTAGGAAATTCCTTATAAAATCTTAAATTAGCACTGCATACCTCCTCCAACAGAAAGAGTTCTTTAATTGACAATACTTTTAAATGAGAGAGAATACAGTGTACCAAATAGAGCATTGAGTTTAGAATTAGGAATATCCAGACTCCAATCTCTCACCTCACACTCTAACATGCATCACCTTAAGTGGGGTGAACTGTCTCACAGAATTCCACAATACCCCCCAGAACTCCAGGAGAGGGTGCAGTTAGGGCAGTTAAGAATGTGGGTATAAAAGCAGGGCACCCAGCTTGGCAATCGAACTCTTTGGGGGAGCTGGATAGTTTGAGAGGGGTAGGATTTTACTTCTCTGCTAGCTTAGCTCTGACCTCAGAGAGCAGGGTGATTCTTTGCTGTTTACTCCATACAAACTAAACCAGGCTGTGAACACTGTGAAAATATCTATAGGCAGTATCCTAGCTAGTCTCTAAACAATATAAACCTACAGTCAAGATTACCTTTACCATCTTAACTAGATAACATTACATTTAAGAGAAAATTTAGTTTGTGAGGCATTTAGTTACTCAGAGGCATTCCCCTCTGGGGCATTGCTTTTTCTGTCAATATACTGAAAATACTAGATAGTTTTACCTCACCCTCCATCCTAGAAATTATCCCTCCTTCTCTGTTTTCATGAATTAATAAATCCCTTCCTTGTTAAGTTTGTGGATTGTGTGAAGTTATATTTATAGGCTTTACCAACCCAATCCATACATTACCAAAGCCAAATCTTCATCCAGGCAAGCTCTGAGCATAGCTGTGATGCAGAGGGCAAGGCAGCTGTTTAAAGTCATCCTGAGCACTTTATCTACCTGTGGTTTTGGGAATAATCTTCCTACAGTGGAAGCTGCTAATTTCTGTGAGATAATTCCCTATTTATAAGTCATTTTAGCCCTGAGATACTCAAATTAGCATACCCTCCATTCCTGATCTACAAGGATTTCTGTTATGACTGTTATTCTGGGCAAACAACTACCCAGGAGGGGGAGGAGAAAGAATTCTAACCACTCACTCCACTCCCCCTTGCTATTGCTAGCAGCTTGACACCATTGCCAACTGTACCCATCTTTACAACACTTACCAATTATATTATCATGTGGGAATCATTTAACCTCTCTTTATGAAAGTCCTTGTAATTTGCTTATGAGGTTATAGAAGGATTATGTTATGCATTTGTGGAGGTATTTCCCCAACAGGAAATTTCTTCCTAATGAAAAATAATCAGTACTTGTACCACCAACCACACCTATTTATTATGAGGAAATCACTTTGGGAATCTCAAAGCAATATACACATGTTATTATTATTTCTCATTAGATATAAGTGATTATTATTACAACATAACTCATTCAGAAGCCTTGTGTCAATTGTCTTCTTCTTTCCTTTATAATTGTGTATATTATCATTATTTAGTAGCATTTAAACAACTTGTTTAATGCTTTCAATAACTTACATATCCCAATTGGATGATCCAGGTATATTGACGAGTAAAGCTGTTCTGTTCATCTTCATTATTATAAACGTTATTCTATCACTTTGACAAATAAATGTCCTCTGGCCCTTGTATGGGAATACACCCCTGACATGGGTTCAGATGGTCATTGTTGCAAAATTCATTGTTCAATGGCATATTCTCTTTGTCTACCATAAAAATCAGTTAATATTAGGCTTTCCAGATAATTCTTCTGATGTAGTCAGTTCTGAAGGATAATATAATTCCTTTCCTTTAAACTAAAATTATAATAATGTCATATTTCATATTACTGCTATATTCTATACTACTCATTAAGACAAAAGTGCAGAGAAACTGCATGCTATAATCAACTGTCCCAGTGATGTACTTCTGTCTTTGTCCAAATAATTGAGCATTGGTTGCTCTCACTGAATTTTTACCTTAGGGTCAATCAACTCAACTGAGTACAGTGCAAAGGATCCATTCATATGTTTATTCTTGTTGCCCAAGAACCAGGCTATAAAACCTCATTCACATTTTTTAATGATGGTTGTTTTTCAGCTCAGGGGTGAAATATTGTATTGTTAAAAGTTGTCATTGTTATAATTATAATAATAGTGATGATGATGAGGAAGATAAAAATAATTATAATATTTACCATGGTATGATTGTGACCCTATGTTTTTAAAGGTTATGGTGATACAACCTTAAACTATGACAAGTATTACTAAACAAAAAGTCTTCTAATATGGCTTAGTGACCCTTCAAATAGTTGTCATTTGAGAACAAATTGACCTCTTTTGCAGAGAATTAACTATAAGGAAGTGAAAACTTTTATTCATCATATTTCATTAAGACCATTCAATAAGTCACAGAGCTTTGGCCATCTTGATCTATGGAGGGTCATACAAGCAGTGAAATTGTGAATTATTTTCATATTGAAATATCACCACTGTCTTCATCTTCTTTGTCATGAATAAGGATTCAACATTAACCACAATAATACCATCTTATATTTGGGTAAGGTGATACAAGAGAGTGCCGTTTCACAAAAGACATAGAAAGAAAAGGTTCAAGAAGATGAATGAAAGTATAACAGGCTACAGAGTTCAAGAAGGATAAGGATTGAAAAAAGACCACTAGATCTGGCAATTAAGGAATCATTGGTCACTTTAAATAGAGAAGTTTTAGTTGTTGAATGTTCAGAAGCCAGACTGGACAGAGTTAAGGAAGTAAGATGAAAGAAAATGGATGTGGAAAACTCAAAAAATAAGAAATGTGTCTTTTTAACATTAGTATTTTTCAGATGACTATACCCTTTTCTTCCAAATAAGCTAGTATATCAGGGAAAGTATTTATGCCCATTTTACAGATGAGGAAATAGAGACTCTGAGATTTTAAACTCGCAATGTCAGAACTAGAGTAAAGCTTCAGAGTCCAAGTCCAGATCTCATTAAAATATACAAAACTGCCTCTCTCTTCTTAAGGACCCCAGCTCCAAAAGACAAACCAAAACACATATGTGATTATAAATTCAAAATTCTTGAGAAGAAAGGCTCTGTCTCATTAGTCTTTGTATCCACAGTATCCTTAGCACAGAACTTTGCACATAGTAGGCTCTTACTAGACATTTTTTGGATGAATGGATGCATAAAATAATGAATAATTACTTTTTGCGATGTCTGAATTGAGTAGGAGACCAGCCCATAGCTGTCTGCTTTGAAGAGCCAAATCCTGCTCTTTGCAGAGACATTTTGAAGTATTTGCATAAAAATTGTTTCTAAGCCCACAAATTCCCCTCTGCCAAATGAAAGAAAAATCAATTTTTCTCATAACACATTTCTAGTGAGCAATGTAGATTTTCTATCTTTTGCTAATACAACATCAGAGAAGCTTTCAATAGATTCTGTCACCATTATTATATTACTTGTGAGCTGTGCATTGTTTCCTAATCACCCATACTTGGACCTTAAATGAAAACTCAGGATTAAAAATGAAAAATAGAAAGATAAGAGTCTCCCCACCTTTAAAATTTCATTGTCTTGCTTAACAACATTTAATGATAAAAACTGTCATTAGGGAACTGTTTCAAACATATGCCTAAGATAATGGAGAGGGAACATTAGGAAACATGGATTATGACATGCAATATTTGCTATTTCTGAATCCCTTTATCATAAGAAACTTGACCTTCCTATGAATACGTTGCTTTACAAGGGGTTCAGTATAATCATAGATCACAATATCATAATCCCTACTGTCTTAAGAGAAAAAAAAAGCAAATTAGTCTGAATACACAAACATCCACCCTCACCCCATTGAGAAAATCTATACAATGGATTTGGACTTCCCAAGTTTCAGAGCCTTTCTTGGATCTGATCTCTTCCTTGCTGATACCTAAACATGTTGAAAGACAATTGTGACAGTCTCCTTGTCTAATAGGAGCAGTAATCACCAAGTCTTTTCCTCTTTATAAATCTAAAATAAATTGCATAGATATATTCAGATAAAGGCAAAACATTCACTACTTACTAAGATCTTTTCCCAAACACCATCACTTTCTTTCCCTGAACAATTGGGATAACATCTTCCTTAATGTTATTTCCTCTTCTCGTCTGATTTCTTTGATGTCTGATTTCTAATTGCACTTTTCAAAAGCTCTATATCATTAGAAATTTTTCTTTGGATGAAGCCAAATTTGCCTTTTTGCAATTTCCATACCATTGTCCTCTTTCTTCCTTCTGGAGTCAAGCAGAATAAGTTTAATGTTACGTTTTTTCATACATTAGCCAATCATTCGACAACAATTTATTAAGTGCCTACTATATTTCAAGATGTGCTTGAAGCATCGATGATACAAAAAAAAGCCAAACTATCAAACTAACCACAACAAAGAACAATTCCTTCTTTCAGGACCTCACAGACCAATGGAGAGAGACAACATGAAAATAGTTACATAAAAATATACCACAGATGTGTTGCTAAATGTTTAACAATACAAATAAACACAAGGAATACTTCTAAAGTTAATTTTCATTATCAATATTTTTCTATCATTTTCTTAAGTTTAGATAATCAGCAAAATAATTGAAGGAAGACCTGACTTGAAGCATTTGCTAATTTCCAAAGTATAAACGTTCATGAATGAAAATTTTAACAATTGGATCACCTCAGTTCAAGTTGAATTCACCACATGCCTGTATGGTAAATTGGAGATAATTAATAGTGGGAAGACATTACTAAGAATAAGAATTGGGAAAATATTCTGCAGGGAGGTGAGATTTTTAGCTGGCTTTTGAAAGAAGTCAGTAAGGCTGAGAGATTGAAATGATGATGAGAAAGATAATTTCATTAATATTGAACATCTAGTGAAAATTTCTGGATGCAAAAGATGAAGTATTTCTTTCAAGTAAAAGCAAGAAGGCTTAGTGCCACTGGAACAAAGAGTAGGAGAAAGGAAGAAGGGGAATTAAGTTCTATTTTTCAAATATCAGACATTATTACACTATCCTTTCTAAGTTTTCTCCTCTCCAAAATGAACATCCCCAATTTATTGAAAGAATTCTCATGTGGAATGACTTTTAGTCAATTAACCATCATGACTGACACTCTTTAAAAATTCTCCACGTTATTTTGGTATTCTTCCTAAAATATATAACCCAGGCCTGAGCACAGTAATGGATATATGGCCCACTAATGAAAGAGGTCATCACAACTTTTGTATCCTGAATTATAGACACTTCTTTTTCTTAAAACATCACTAATAGGGGCAACTGGGTAGCTCAGTGAATTAGAAAGGCCAGGCTTAGAGACAGGAGGTCCTAAGTTCAAATCTGGCCTCAGAAACTTCTTAGCTTTGTGACCCTGGGCAAGTCACTTAATCGCCATTGCCTAGCCCTTACCACTCTTCTGCCTTGGAGCCAATAAACAATATTTACTCCAAGATGGAAGGTGAGGGTTTAAAAAACAAAAACAAAAACAAAATCAAAACATCACTAATATCAGTGAGATTTATTTGACTGGTAAAATGGACTACTGAAACATTTTCAAATTATATTCACTGAAATCCCCTTTTAGATTAATTACTATATAAACATTTTTACATATGAAGTTGATTTTTTTGTGAACCTACATATAAGAAAAAATATATAAAGACATCCATCATCCTAAACTTCTGAGATCTGTTTTTTTTTGGTTCCTGAGTATGTTACCACTATATTTATATCTCACCACCCCTTATGTCATTTAAAAATTACATAACTTTATCTTCAATCCAGTATAATAACTTATGAGGGAGAGAAATGAAGCAAGAAAGGA
>NW_025367550.1:0-8753 GCF_016433145.1 Gracilinanus agilis | reverse complement strand
GGAAGGAGGAAGGAAGGAAGGAGGAGGAAGGAAGAGGAGAAAAAGAAGAATTCATTTGTAGAGTACTTAAAGGTTTCCAAAGCCCTAACTATACATATATTAATTCATCTAAACTTCACAAAAACCCTAGAAGTAGGTGCTATTATTATACCTATTTTACAAATGAGAAACTTGAGACAGCCCAGGTTCATACAACTAGTGAGTGTGTGAGGCTGAATTTGAGCTCAGGTCTTGAGCACTAGGCCTAGAGTCAGGAAGACTCATCTGTCTGAGTTCAAACCCAGCCTCAGACACTTGCTAGTTGTGTTTCCCTGGGCAAATCCCTTAACTCTAATTTGCCTCAGTTTCTTCATCTGTAAAATGAGCTGGAGAAGGAAATCGTAAACCAATCCAGTATCTTTGCCAAGAAAATTCCAATTGGGGCCACAAAGAGTCAGGCATGACTACAACAGCTTCTTGACTCCAAGCCTAACGCTCTAGCCACTGTTCACCTGACAGTCTATATAACAAGCTGGAAGAGTTCTCTATGGCTGTGGAGCCTAATTTCATCATTTTAGAGAGGAGGGACCTGAGCCCCAGGTTGATGAAGAAGTGGCTTTCGCTGAAAAGAGATTCAAACCCACATCTTCTGATCCCAGACACAAGATTCTTGCCCTTGTCCTGAACTGGAATTCCCTCTACAATGCCCTGCCATGTTTCCTGGATAACCTTGTAAATCATGACTACCTTTCTGAGCCTCGAATCCCCCATTTGTAAAATGTAAAGGGAGGGAGTTGGATTAGAGGATCCCTGAGCTCTCTTCTGCTCTAGATCCTTGTGAGGTCAATTTTTCCTTTTCTGTTTTAATTTAGAGCCCTACCTTCTCTCTTAGTACCAATTCTAAGACAGTAGGGGCCAAGTAATCGGGGCTAAGTGACTTGCCCAGGGTCACACAACTAGGAAGTATCTGAGACCAAATTTGAATCCAGGACCTCCCTAGCTCTCTCTCTCCACCGTGCCATCTTAGCAGCCCCGCTGAGGTCTATTTTTCTGAACCCAGATGCAGGAATTTGCCTTCGGCTTTATTAAAGTTTACTTGATCAGATCCGCCCATCATTTAGCCTTTGGGGAAACAGGGGGTCACCTCGTTTTGCCAGCTGGCCTTTCCTACTTTGCCGCCAGCTACCAATGTGAGAAGTCTGCCTTCAGTGCCTTTCTCCAGGTCGTCAATGGCCAAGGGCAGATCTCTGGGCTGCTCCCGGAAAGACGCTTCCTCCCAAGTTGACACTGACCCATTATTGACTACTCTGTGTGCCTTGTCATTTGACCAGCTCCAAATTCAGTTACCTCTATTATGACCTGGACCACATTGCTTCATCTTCATTTCAACAAATATTTGTAAGCATCCACTATGTCCAGAGCACCGTGCTTGTCCCCAGGGGACAAAAAGGAGACAGGCCTCGTCCTGAGCGAGTTGGCATGCTAGACCTGCTCTCGCCCACAAAGCAGCACCAGTCGTCTCGCCAATGTACAGCATTTCCGTGATCTATATCCCCAGGATGCAAGATCGAATTTTGCTCACCTCCTTAGCCTCCCTCCCCACTCACCTATCACCTGACTGCCCCGGTGCCAAGCTCTGCCCACCCATCAGAACACACCCTGCGGAGCCTCCTGGATGCCAGATTTCTGCTTGTTTGGATGCCAGCCTGCTTCCTAGTCTCAAACAGCCCTGATGCTCCCTCCAATCACTGGGCTAGATTTCCTCCTATTATCCACAGCTGTGACCGTGACCAGATCACCCGCCCCAGCCCAGCGGGTCTGCCTACTTTCTAATCCTACTTACCTCCAGTGCCAAGGCCTCTCCTTTCCCCTTGGGAATAGGCCAAGAGGGCAGGGGTCAGTCACCAAGCCAAATCCCCTTGAAACATGAAACCCACCCTGGGAGGGAGCTTGCCTCGTACCAGTCATGGGTTAGGGAGGAGGCAAAGAAACACAAATAATATTAGAAGGAGGATAATTAGATGGCTCAGTGGATTGAGAGCCAGACCTAGAGACAAGGGGTCCTGGAATTCAAATGTGGTCTCAGCTGTGTGACCCTGGGCAAGTCCCTTAACCCCTTTGCCTAGCCCTTACTGCTCTTCTGCCTTGGAAACAATACACAGTATTGATTCTAAGATGGAAGGGAAGAAGAAGAAGAAGAAGAAGAAGAAGAAGAAGAAGAAGAAGAAGAAGAAGAAGAAGGAGAAGGAGAAGGAGAAGGAGAAGGAGAAGGAGAAGGAGAAGGAGGAGGAGGAGGAGGAGGAGGAGAAGGAGAAGGAGAAGGAGAAGGAGACTAAAAAACACTTTAGAAATCATCTAGTCCAACTTCCTTGTTTTTTCAGATGTAAAAACTCAAGACGGGAAATTACTTGTCCAAGATCACATAGCAAGCCAGTAATAGATGTGGGACTAGAACTCAGCTTTTCTTCAGGCTCTTCCCATCCAGCTCAGAGACTCCTCAAATGACACAAGTGGGTGGGGAGGCAGAGTAGGGAAAGAAGGAGGTTGGGGGCCTAGCCAAGCAGGCCCAGCCTGGCAGCTAACCCCACTCACAATAATAATAAGTTTGTTCATCATCCGGTCCAGCTTTGTCCTCTTCAGTTTGATCTTCCCACTGTTCTTCATGATCTTGGAATCAAAACCTGGTGGGAGGGCATGGAGAGAAGGGTTCTGGGAGCTGGCCAGCTTCTTACCCTGGTTTGGTAGCCGCTTGGTCAGTGCTGTAGAATAATGAGCCTGGAAGGCCCTTAGAACACAGAATGTCAGAGCTGGGAGGAAGCTTAGAACCAAGGATGTGAGAGCTGGGAGGGAGCTTAGAACAGAGAATGTCAGAGCTGGGAGGGAGCTTAGAACAGAGAATGTCAGATCTGGGAGGGAGCTTAGAACAGAGAATGTCAGAGCTGGGAGGGAGCTTAGAACAGAGGATGTCAGATCTGGGAGGGAGCTTAGAACAGAGAATGTCAGAGCTGGGAGGGAGCTTAGAACCAAAGATGTGAGAACTGGGAGGGAGCTTAGAACGGAGAATGTCAGGGATAGGAGGGCCCTGAGAACACAGAATGTCAAGGAGGGTCCTTAGAATATAGAACAGAGAATGTCACCGCCAGGGCACTCTTGGAAACCATCTGGTCTGACTCCTTTATTATAGATGAGGAAACAAATCCCTAGAGAGGAGGGAGGGCCTTGCCTCAGGTCACAGGCAGTTCATGGCTAAGGCAGGTCTGGGCCAGACTTGGGCCGCTCTCTCCCCAGTGCCCCTCCTGCCTCCACACCTCTCTCCGGCAGGCCCGGTGTGGGCAGGCTGGCGAGCCAGGGGATGGCACCTCACCTGCATAAATGACCAGGCCGTAGCAGGTGTCCGTATTGCGGATCCGGCAACCCCGCAAAAGAATCTTCTCGCTGTCCAGGGAAAACTTCTCTCCCTTCCACTCCAGGGTTCCCACAAACGTGTGCAGCCGGCTGTTGGGTTCCTCGCACACCACGATCCCTGTCACAGCAACAAGCGTGGGGCTGTCAGCCCCGGTCACAAACCAAGGCCTGGGCTCGGAGCCTGGTCCCGGGTGCTTGGGGGGAGGGGGGGGAGATCCAGTCCTTGGCTCCTAGCTCTCTGCATGGCCTTAAGGAATCCCCGACCTCTCTGTTCTAAATCTATAACAACAATCATATGGGTAAGTTAGGAACGTGACTTGCCCTTTCTGCATGGAACTCCCAGAGGAGCAAACTCCCCCTCATGCTGGTCACCACCAGTTTTCCTGCCATTTTAAGAGGTGCCCAGAGCCGTGGCTACTTTGTCTGCGTGTGTCAGCAGCTCCCAAAGCTCGCCAATCTCTATTCCACTCCGTCATGCTCTCTCAGTAATAATAATGACTCTATTCTGTACTCCTTTCATTCTATAGTCCAGGCCTCACAACGACTGCCTGAGGTAGGTCGTAAAGAATCCTCGTTCCCATTTTAGAGATTTTAAGAGGTGTTTGTGGTTTTTTTTGGTGGTGGTTTTTGTTGCTCCGTCGTGTCCCACTCTTTGTGGCCCCATTTGGGGTTTTCTTGGCAGAAATGCTACAATGGTTTGCCATTTCTTTCTCCGGCTCATTTTACAGAGAAGGAAACTGAGGCAAACAGGCCTACTGAGTGTCTGCGGCCAGACTGGACTTCAGGAAGATGAGTCTTCCTGACTGCAGCCCCGACACTCTCCCCACTGCACCGGAGTAGCCTGAGGTCACCTAGCAAAAAATTGGAGCTGGGATTTGAATCCGAGTCTCCTGACTCCGAGACAGCTGGAGATAAGTGTGGATCTGAAGAAGGATGCTCGGTTTGGAAATGGGGAGAGTGGAGAAGAGCCTTGGGAGTGGAGTCAAGAAGACCTGAATTCAAATCCGACCTCAGTCACTCCAAATGAGGAAGCCAGGAATGACAGGAGGTAAAACAAAACAAAACAAAACAAAGCAAAGCAAAGCCTACACACACACAGCATGTCAGAGCTGGGAGAGTCATTATAATGGGGGGGGGGGGGAGAACGATAAGAAGAATAGCTAACGTGGATCTAGTCCTTAATATGGGCCAGGAATTGTGCTTCGCACTTTACAATTATTGTCTCATTTGATCCCAGGAGGTCTGATTATCCCCCTTTTACAGGTGAGGAAAGTGAGGCAAAGAGAGCTTAAATGTCTGGTGCAGGATCACTTAGCTGGATTTGAATGGCCATTGGGTGAGCCAATCAACCAACATGTGTTAACAATCTCCTCTCTGCAAAGTACTCTCCTGGGCTCCGAGGATGAAGGGAAAAGACCTTGAGAAACTTATATTCTGTCAGAGTGAACAAAGCATTTGCCTGGAAGCATACGTGAAATATTGGGGATGGGAGGGAAGCACCCGCGGCTTGGGAAGTGGGGAAGGCTACTGGTGGAAGCTGGAATTCTGGGAGGTAGAGAGAAGAGGGGAGCCCATTTCAGGCAGGAGGGTCAGACGGCCTGCACAAAGACCTGGAGATGAGAGAGAACATATCATATGTGGGGAAGCAAGTGGAGGTGACAAGGCTAAGCAGCTGGGTGGCACAGTGGATAGAACTCTGGGCCTGATGTCAGGAAGACTCATCTTCCTGGGTTCAAATATGGCCCCAGACTAGCTAGGTGACCCTGGGAAAGTCACTTCACCTTCTTTGCCTCAGTTTCCTCACCTGTAAAATGAGCTGGAGAAGGAAATGACACTTCCCAGCTTTGTGACCCTAGGCAAGTCACTTGACCCCCATTCCCCAGCCTTTTACCACTCTTCTGCTTTGGAGCCAATGCATAGTGTTGGTACTATTTGGTAAGGGTTTATTAAAAAGAGAGAGAGATTGGAAAGACCTGTAAAAGATGAGATAACACGTCACCCCCATCACCTAGCTCTTACCACTCTTCTGCTTAGAACCAATGCACAGTATTGATTCTAAGTAGCTTTGCCAAGAAAACCCCAAATGGAGTCACAAAGAGTTGGGCATGACCAATAATAACAGTAGAGGGCAAAAAGGAGAGTAAAGAAGAATAAGATTAGGAAAGTAGACTGGAACCTGGTAATAAAGGGATTTAAATGCCAGAGGAGTTTGTAATTGATCCTAGAGGCAAGAACATTGGCCTTTACTGGGTAGGGAAGTATCATGGTCAGACCTGAGCTTTAGGAATCTGACTTTGGCAACTGTGGAAGGAGAACTGGAGAAGAGAAATATGGGAGGCAGGGAGGCCAGTTAGGAGGCTGCTACAACAGTCTAAAGGAATGGTGATGAGAGCCTGAACTAAGGCAGTGGTCATGGGAATGAAGAGAAGGGAACCAATGGGAGGTGGAGGACAAGATGGCGACTGATTGGATGTATGGGGTGAGTCTGAATGAGATGCTGAAGAAGGATGGTTGTTTTGGAAATAGCGAAAGTTGGAAGAGGCATAAGATTAAGGAGAAAATATGAAGTTCTGTTTTGTTGTTTTTTTAAACTCTTACCTTCCGTCTTAGAATCAATCCTAAGTAATGGTTCCAAGGCAGAAGAATGGTAAGGGCTAGGCAAAGGGGGTTAAGTGACCTGCCCAGGGTCACACAGCTAGGAAGTGTCTGAGTCCAGATTTGAACCCAGGACCTCCCATCTCTAGGCCTGGCTCTCAATCCACTGAGCCATCTAGCTTCCCCCTGAAATTCTATTTTTTTAAACCTTGAGTTTTGAGATGTTCAGTTAAAAATATCTAATAGGAAGCTGGCAACTCAAGAATGGAACTCAGGAGAAAGACTAGAGTTGCCTAAATAGATTGGAAAATCATCAGCATAGAGATGATAATTGAACCCATGAGAGCCAACAAGGTCACCTAATGTGAAAGTATAAATAAGGAAAGAAGAGAGCCCAGGAGAGAGCCTTGTTGTATAATTTAGGGGTGCAATTTGGGCACAAAGGCAGCTGGTGATACAGTGAACAGAGGTTTGGGCCCAGAGTCAGGAAGCTGTTGAGATTCAGTCATTTTAATTGTACCCAACTCTTTGTGGCCCCATTTGGGGTTTTCTTGGCAGAGATATTGGGATGATTTTCCATTTCCTTCTCCAGCTCATTTGACAGATGAGGAAACTGAGGCAAACAGGGTTAAGTGACTTGCCCAGAGTCACCCAGTTAGGAAGTATCTGAGTCCAGATTTGAACTCAAGAAGATGAGTCCTCCTGACTCCAGGCCCAGCACTCTATCCACTCTATCCACTGGGTCACTTAGATGCCCCAGAAGACCCGAATTCAAATCCAGCCTCAGACACTTAACTAGCTGTGTGATTCTGGGGAAGTCACTTAACCTGTTTCCTTTAGTGTCCTCCCCTATAAAATTGAGACAACAATAGCATCTACCTCCCAGGGTTGTTTTGAGGATAAACCAGACAACAGCTGTAAAAAGCATTTATTTAGTACAATGCCCCGCGCATAATAGGCACCATATAAATGTTTCTTTCTTTCCCCTTTTCTTTCTCCAACAAGTTTGAGAAGGAGTGGCCAGACAGGTAGCAGGGCGCCCATTTCTGCCAATGAAACAGGTCCCTGTGGACACACATACAGTGGTCAACAGTGGTCAAGAGTTACAGAGAAGTCAAGAGGGATAAGAGCTGAGAAAAGGCCATGAGATTTGGTCATTAATAAATCCCTCCTCCCTTTGTCTTCAGTTGGATGATAAGGTTTAAAAGCAGATTGCAGAGGCTTAAGAAGGGAATGAAGACAGAAAGCAGAGAAACCTGGATTATTTCCAAGAGCCTGGCAATGAATGAAAGAAGAGAGAGATAAGATCAGCTGGAGAGGCCCTCAGGATATAGAACCAAGGAGGACAGCAGAGGTGAAAGGGACCAGAGGATGGAGAATGTAAAAACTGGAAGACACTTTGGAGATCAGCTGGTCTCACTCCCCATTTTACAGAAGAGTAAGTAATTGGAAGTCTAGAGAAGTTAAGGGATTTACAGATCAAAGAACTCTTCTGGAGAGTAGAGTTTGGTAGATGGACAGAAGGAAGAAGGTCAGGCAGCAGGAAGGGGATTTAGTTTGGGGAACTGGTAGGATCAGCCAATTTTGCCTCCTTTATCATCTTGTCCTTGTGGACCATCCTAGCTAGGGGCAAAGAGCACACACCACCCATCCATTGATGTCAATGGTTCCCTGGTGACTGCTCACCATCGAAAGCTGCCATCTTGTCCACATTGACCAGTTCTTTATGGGTGATGATCGGGGCCTGGTGGAACTTCAGGTTGGTTTCTCTGGCAATGAGACAGGGATAGGGCAACCATGAGAGAGATTCCCCAGGCCTGGGAAAGTGCTAATCCTCCTAGAATTTCTCTCATACACACACGCACACACACACACATTTATACCTATAGTCCACAGGAAGATGGCTTCCTCCAACTATTTCATTAGAGACATACCAGAACCAAAATTGGGATCTAGATCTTCTGACTCCCAATAGAAGGGTTCTTTCTACTATACCCACCACAGAGCACTGGATTTAAAGCCAAAGAACCTAGGTTCAAATCTTGGTTCTGCCACTTGGTATCTTATTATTAAGCGACCCTGGGAGATATTTTTTAAACTTCTGGTCCTGTTTCTATAAAATGAGGCTGAGGGAGAGGGCTGGGGGCTGAACTAAAAGACCTCTGGGTCTAAAGCTAGGATCCTTTATTATTAATTGTTTTTAAAACCCTTACAACTTATGTATTAGTATCAATTTTTAAAATTTAATTTAATTTTTATTTTTATTAGTGTCAATTCTAAGACAGAAGGGCAAAGACTAGGCAAATGGAATTAGGTGATTTGCCCAGGGTTTCACAGCTAGGAAATATCTGAGGCCAGATTTAATCCCTGATCTTCCCGATTCCAAGCCTGGGTACCTAAATGTATTAATTGTTCAAAGAGCCCCAGAAGTCAGAGACCACTCGAATGCTTTCCCTCTCACTAAGTCACTGTTTGGGGCAAGTACCTACTCTGAGCCTGTGATGGTGATAGGAATGCCAACCCCATCTACTTCAGTGGATTGTCACAAGCATTTTGTAAACTGCTCGGGGCCATCAAAATGGGAGCCTGGTGAGAGTGGAAACAGGCAGGAGACTGTGTGACCTTTGGGGAGCCACTAACTTCCCTGAACCCCAGTTTCCTCATTTGCTAAATGGGGACAATTAGAGCTACCCCATGCTTCCTTTACAAGCCTTTTGGGGAAAAATAGTTATATAAAGCTATAATTTTATATATATTATATATAAATTATTATT
>NW_025367549.1:0-3949 GCF_016433145.1 Gracilinanus agilis | reverse complement strand
TATGAAAACAACTACAAAACACTTTCCAAACAAATAAAACTGGATCTCAACAATTGGAAAGCCATTGATTGCTCATGGGTAGGATGAGCTAA
Source organism: Gracilinanus agilis (assembly GCF_016433145.1). Classification (NCBI taxonomy): domain Eukaryota; kingdom Metazoa; phylum Chordata; class Mammalia; order Didelphimorphia; family Didelphidae; genus Gracilinanus; species Gracilinanus agilis. The sequence goes on along the minus strand of NW_025367549.1, from coordinate 3,857 downwards.
CATAATAAAAATGACAATTCTACCCAAATTAACTTACCTATTTAGAGCTATACCTATCAAGCTACCAAAAAACTTCTTTACTGAATTAGAAAAAACTATAACAAATTTCATTTGGAATAACAAAAGATCAATAAGCACATGAGAAAGTGTTCCAAATCTCTAATAATTAGAGAAATGCAAATCAAAACAACTCTGAGGTATCACCTCACACCTAGCAGATTGGCTAAAATGAAGGAAGGGGAGAGTAATGAATGTTGGAGGGGATGTGGCAAAATTGGGACATTAATGCATTGCTGGTGGAGTTGTGAACTGATCCAGCCATTCTGGCTGGCAATTTGGAATCATGCTCAAAGGGCTATAAAAGAATGCCTGCCCTTTGATCCAGCCATACCATTGCTGGGTTTGTACCCCAAAGAGATCATAGATAAACAGACTTGTATGAAAATATTTATAGCTGCGCTGTTTGTGGTGGCAACAAATTGGAAAAGGAGGGTATGTCCTTCAATTGGGGAATGGTTGAACAAACTGTGGTATATGCGGGTGATGGAATACTATTGTGCTAAAAGGAATAATAAACTGGAGGAGTTCCAGGCGAACTGGAGAGACCTCCGGGAACAGATGCAAAGCGAAAGGAGCAGAGCCAGAAGAACTCTGTACACAGAGACTGATATACTAATGGACCTCTGTACCAGCAGCAATACAGTGACCCAGGACAATTCTGAGGGATTTATGGTAAAGAACGCTGCCCACATTCAGAGGAAGGACTGCAGGAGAGAAAACATATAACAAAAACAACTGCTTGAATGCATGGGTCGGGGTGGACATGATTGAGGGTGTGGACTCGAAACTACCACACCAATGCAACCACCAACAATTTGGAAATTGGTCTTGATCAAGGACACATGACAAAACTAGTGGAAATGTGCATCGGCCATGGGTGGGGGGATTGCGGGGGGTGAAGGGGAAAGTAGGAGCATGAATCATGTAACCATGTTAAAAATGAATATTAATAAATGTTTAAAAAAAAACATAAGATCCATCTCTGAGTTATTTGAACAATAAGATGGTGGTCTAGACATTTTTCCAGTCCTCAAGACCTCTCCAAAACAGAAATTATTTACCAAAGATAAAGCAACTTCAGCTATCACCACAGTCTAGAACACCCAGAATCTAAAAGAAAGTTAAAAAATACCTCCAAGTCCCAGAAATTAATGTTCACTGACCTTGAGCTAACTCAGAACCCTCTTCCACCTTCCCATGCTACCAACAACAAGGCTGCACTAGTGGATCCAAGCATACAATGGATTTCCAATAAAAATCACCTTTATGCTCCAGACTCCTCTCCATCTTTCCAGTGTGCTGGAAACTCTTGAGTCCAGTAGAAGTTTTCTCAGTGTGCAACCGCCCCCTGCATGAGTAAAAACCTGCTGGAAGCTGAACCCCGTAGCACCTCTGCCTCAGTAGAGCTCTAAATTACCAGTGTCTAGCCAGAGAACTGAAAAACAAAGGGAGTGGAACAGGTTGCCAGAAGAGGACATCATGCATGTGAGGGTCTTTGCAGGATACCACCAAGATGGAGGGAAAGAGTGCAGCGTCCAGCTGGGGATAGTTCTGAGCACCCAAAAGTCACTAGGGACAGAGAGCTAGACTACTGAACCATAAATCACCCAGCATGAGAGGAGGCGGAAACGCTTTGAGATCCAGTCAGGGAGAAAACCACAATCAGAAGGGAGGAGTCAGAAACTTCGTGATGAGGACAATGGGGGAGGAGGGGATTGTTACCAGAGATTACCAAAGATTTCAGGAAGAAGAAACCTCAAAGATGTTGAATATAAACAAATAAATCAACAGGAAACAAGTTCAGGAAAGTGTGAACAAATAATACAAAAGAAAAGAAAATTATTAAATGTGATGAAAGAGAGGATCTTGTGGAATTTGAGGAGAACATGGAACACTTTTTCTGAATGGTTCAAGAGGAACAAGAATTACCAAAGCAGAATTAAATTGCTGCATAGCAAAAATAATGGACAAAAGAGAATAACTGGAATCTGCAACAGTCAAGCTCACCAAAGAAACAAAAAAGAACAATTTAAGAATGCAAATACATAAAAGCAAAGGTCAAGCTAGAAGAAGAAAAGCAAAAAACAACATTTAAAGAAACTATGTTCACTATGAAAGTATAACATACTGATCATGAAGGTAAAGATACATAGACAACCTTAAGACCATAGGTCTCTCAGAAGTACACAACAGAACAAAAACTTTACCATAATGAAGGAAATAAAAGAAAAGAACTTTCAGAACTTCTGAATATAAAAAAATTAAATTCTAATTATGAGAATTAACATAGCCTCTAGAAAAAAACCTAAGATATTTATTACTTAAATTTAACAATGCAATTCAGAAATTGCTGCAATCAGTGAAGAGAAAGACCTTCAAATACAAAGGAAAGAACAGTCTGATTATGCAAGACTATTCTGCACCCACTAGAAAACATAGGAAGGACTGGAAGGATGTATTCCAAAAAGCAAAAAGACACTCTGAACGTAGCCCAGAGTAACATATCCCTAAACTCTGAGCTTAACTATATAAGACAAAAGATGAACATTCAATGATAAAGAAGACTTTGAAACCTTTTTAGAAAGAAAAACAGAACTAAAGAGATTATTTGCTTCTAGAACACCTGAAAGAACAGAAATACAGGAGAAATAAATAAACCCAGGAGGAAAGGATAGAGACATTGCTCTAAATGTACACAAGGAGATAGAGGCAAAGGCAGAAATCTGATAGAGATAATAGTGCAGAGTCAGACAAGGGGCATTATGGACAGAACCTATCAACATTCTGTCTATAGGTGAAGCAGTGCTTTTTTTGTGGAACCACATTACTATATAGGAGGGTACATGAAAGGGGAAGGGGAACAGATAGGTAGAGAGTATGACCAGAGAGTATAATCCACCAGGGATCTCAGAAAGATAAGAGCTTGTAGGGGAGTAGATAAGGAAGAAGGAAAGACTGAATGGAAAGGGGTTGGGGGGAAGGCCTTACTTTGAAGGTGAGAGGGAATTCCACTGATGACTTCCACCTATGGATGAAGAGAAATAGTTAGTTAAGAGAGATGGGACTTTACACACTGGATTAGGCCTGAGGAATCTGATGCTATAAGAGGGAGGGACTTAGGATCCCTGTGGACATCTGAAGAAATGAGAGATCATGAATACAGGGAGGAAATTTCAAGGCAAATGGGGATGGGAATTAGTAAAAACAGGAGGGAAAAAATTTGCGACTGGTTGCATAATTAGGGACAAAGTTAGGGAAAGGTTCCACCATAAGGCAATGTCCTTCCTGGCAGCTACAATAACTGGCATTGTTTTAGGAATGGAGCATATCAGAAGAGGAGAATCCACAGAGCAAGACCAATAAGGCAGTGGCAGAAAGTGCCTAGAGGGGAAAGAACTTCTGAATATAGAAAAATGAAATTCTAATTATGAGAATGGATACCTTGGAATCTTAAATTGCATAAAGAATATAGGGGAAAAAATGACACACGTTAAAACCAGTGGAAATGCGCATTGGCTGGGGGTGGGGGGAGTCGGGGGTGAAGGGGAAAGTAAGAGCATGAATCATGTAACCATGTTAATTATTCTAAAAAATAAAAATTATTAAAGGAAAAAAATAAAAATAAAATAAAAAAAAGGAAAAAAATATAGGGAAAAGAGAAAAACCAGGTAATTATATGGGTTATGAATCAGGGAATGGGAGCAAATAGAAAGAGAGCATAGAAAATGATGAAAGGCAGAAAAATACTTTCATAAAAAGTTATAAAAAATAAATAATAATAGTTTATATGTATATAT
>NW_025367548.1:0-9390 GCF_016433145.1 Gracilinanus agilis | reverse complement strand
ATATATATATATATACATATATTCCAAATCTCTTTTCTGAAATCTAGCATCATATTGTTATCTACCTTCTGGACATCTCCATCAGGGTGTCCTATTAGAATCTCAAATTTTACATCTATGCAAAATGGAGCTCTTTTGTTCTCCTTCCTTACACTATCTCAGAACTTCTAAGCTCAAGTGATCCAACAGCCTCAGCCTTCTTCAATAGTAGATTACAGACCTATGCCAGGATAAACAAACCAGGGTAGGTCTCTAGGAAACATTATATTTATAATACATTACATATTTTTATCTGTATCTCTCTCTCCATATATACTATAGACTCACTCTCTTTATATATTCTTTCTACATATATACAAAACACACATATACTAAGCATATGTACACATATGTACAGTAACTTTGTCTCTGTCTCTCTCTCCCTCCCACACTCCCCCTCTTTTCTCTCTACACACAATACACATGCTTACACTCTATTTCCTTTATATTCTCTAAACTTGGAGATAATTAACACTGTAAATGGAGTTTTGAGAGCTCAGATGTAATAACTGAAAGTCTTCCAAGGGAGCTTGCTTGCTACTAGTCAGAGATGTTGTCAGGAAGTTTTCTGTTTATGCAATGGGTTATTCTAGAGATGGCCTCGAAGGAATCTTTCAACTCTGAGATTCTGTGATTACTCAGCTACTTAAGGGTCAAGTGATCATTAGACAGAATAGACTGACCTAGCATTTACATCAAAATTGGTATACTATAATTGTATATAATTATATATATACATACATATATAAAATATAAAATTGTATACTATAACTTGTATACAGAATTCATTTCCCTAGCAGAAAGAGTGCTAGGCTTGGAATCAGGAGTACCTAAAGTCTAAACCTTTCTCTAATGCTCAAAAAGCTATGGGACAATGGAGAAGTGACCTAATACCTCTCAGCCTCAGTTTCTTATCCATGGAATAGTAGTAGTAGTAGTAGTAGTAGTAGTAGTAGAAGTAGTAGTAGTAGTAGTAGTAGTAGTAGTAGTAGTAGTAGTAGTAGTAATAATAATAGTACCTCTCTTACAGGATTGTTCTGAAGAGCAAAGAAGATAATGTCAATGTACCTTAAAGTGCTATAAATATTATGTAATATTTAAAATTATGAGGCTGTTTGTAGCTTAATAACTTTATTAAATCAAAAGTAGTAGTAGTAGCAAAGAGAGGGAAAGGTAGGAGAGAGGTAGAGAGATATTTTGCTTTCTAATTTATTGGCCACCATAATGGACCTGTAGCTACAACCCAGCGAGTGTCTACTCTGTTCTAACACACACACACCAAAGACCAAAACTAGCTCCTCATCTCTCCTTATAAGCTTTTCTCTCCACCCACTAACTCTCATATAGCACATCTCAGAAACAATCATAGTTTCTTAATTTGCCTGGGCTGTCCAGGGGAGAAGTACCAGTGGAATCAGTTTCCTGTCTCTTTGGTTTCTTGGTTCTTTAACTTCCTCTTCTGAGGCTCATCTAAACCTGAATTTACTCAGTGGTATTTGACCTCCATGTCACTGAGGGATGACATAAAAAAAGCAACACTGGAGAGAGAGAAATTTGCTTCGACAGTTAGCTGTCATAGGCATCATAATGAGTTGCTGATAATAGTATCAAATGGGCATACCCAGACAGGGGTAGGATGGATATAAGAGATGGCAGAGAATAGAGAAGGAGATTCACTTAGGTCTTCCAGGGTAGCAGATGGAAGAATTCAGCAATGGGCAAAGAGCTTTCTGTGTCACCTGCATAAGTTCAGGAAGAGAAATACAGCTGACTTTGAATGTCTCATCAATATGCCATTGATTATGCCACTGGCCACTGATATCAGGCAAGACCAAGATGACTGATAAATCTCTGTTCCTTTATTTTGGTTATAAGCAAGTTCTGCCTTGAGTTTGGTGGATTTTCAGATCCTCAGTTTGGGAGAAACCTGGATGGTGTAACAAGTTGATGCCATCACCTCCATCAGGAACAGCTTGACTCATCCTTTAATTCAGGATCTGAACATCTCTGCATTGGAGCATTTGAACAGTAGCTGCGGGGGAGGAGAGACAAGTTCTAGCTGTTCACAGATAAGCAGCTCATCCAGCTGTCAGTGACATTTATTTTACAGACAAAAGTTTCAAAATGGATGATCTGCCAGGATTCAGAGAATCCTAGAGTGATAGGGCTGGAAGGGTCCTTCAAGAAATGTGGTTGAGCCGCCTTTATTTATTTATTTATTTATTCATTCATTCATTCATTTATTTATTTATTTATTTATTTATTTATTTATTTATTTTTGGTGAAATAAGAAATATTGGAAATTTTGAAAAGGTTATCAATTTAACTCAATGGACATTTATTAAGTGCCTACTATGTGCCAGGCCCTGAGATAAGCTCTAGGGATATGAAGACAAAAATGAAACAACTTTGAACTTTAAGGACCTTGCTTATGTATGGTAAGAACACCGGCTCTGGAATCCGAGGACAGAACTTCAAATTCCATCTTTGATTTGAATGCCTGGCATATAGTAGACACTGGGTAAATGTTAGCTACCACTCATGTGTAGTAAACACTTACAGCCTTAGTATTCTCATCTGTAAAATGAGAAGGCCATACTAAACAGGTTCTAAAAGAATTTTCCAGCTCTGATTCTCTGATCCATTGGATTAATGCAGCATAGCCACAGATGAATAAATTCTAAACCTGTATTTATTTTTTTCTAGACCCAAAATGTCATTGATATAGGGAATATAGGTATAAGCATGAGGAAATTCCATATAACTGATACCAGTCAGAACTATGCAATTTGCAATCTTAAGTAGTTGAGTGGGGCACTGATAGGCTAAGAGATTTTCCCAACATCACATAGCCAGTATGTGTCAGAGGCAGGACTTAAAACTAGGCATTTCTGACTCTATAGACCACAGAAGCATTTGAGTCTCATAACTTGTAGCTTGGTGATTGGAATTTTACATGCCTATAACAGCCCTCCTAGGTAGGCTGGTTGGTTCCCTGAAGGACAGCTGAATGATTGATTCAGCATATATATTATGTATAATATATATGTAAATATTATATTTATATAAGTATAAATATAAGTATATATATGGGTAAATGACTCCTTATTGGAGAAAGACACCTGAGACTTCCTGCATGAGAGATGCTTGGGAGAGAATGAGAAGTGGAGTTTCAGAGAGACTTAGGAAGGGAGAAAAAAAAAAGGGTCCAGAAAAATGAAAGGATTTACTTAATGTCACATAGTAGAGGAAGATTTGAAATGAGGTCCTTTGAGTCTAAATTCAGGGGTATTTCTACTTTGCTAGAATGCTGGTGTCCTTGGACTGGGCTCATCAGTCACTGGGATTGAATGAGAAACAGACTACATAGGAATGATTTTGTTTTCTTCCATTGTAAGGGAGGTAGTGAAGGCGAAAGGACATAGGAACAGTGCTCTGATTTCATTTGTATAGGGAACTCCCAATGATGGAACTGCCCTCTGCCAGTGCAGACAGGCAACTCTTGTATTTTATAGTCTTAGAGAGTTTCCTGGGGTTTCTTAAAGGTTAGATGATTTTACTAGGGCTACATATGTAATGAGTATCAGAGATGAGGTCTTCCTATATTAGATGCTGTCTCTCTATCCATTATGATAGGCTCCCTCTCTTTCTACTACGATGATACAGCAAAATACTCCCAGATTGGTGGATGTGGTTGGGTAAAATTGTGCCAGCTGCTATGCTTTTAGAGTGAGCTATGAATGACAAAGGAGCAAGAGGCAAATCCAGCAGAGATCTTTGATGTACCTTCCTTCAAAGGAGAGACAGCAGGATACAGGAACATTGACCTCTAGGCTCCCTGGGCAAGGCGGATGGGCTTCCTTCTGTCAGGCACACCAGGTTGGTTTGCTGTTCTGTGAAGGAAAATCTTAGACACATATCCACATAAAAATTCCTGGAAAGAACAAGCCTCTGGAATTAGAAGATGGATTCAAATTTTTCCCTTCAATGCTTGCTTACAACTTGTGTAACCTTGGACAAATTATTTGCCCTTTCTTGACCACCATTAGATTGTAAGCATCTTGAGGAACTGTCTTTTGCTGCTTTTTGTATCCCTAAGAACTTAGCCTGGCACAAAATGGATGCTTAATAATAAATGGTTATTGACTGGAATTGGTTTGAACTTTTCTCAAAAGGAAGGGGTTGGTCTAGATGGTTTTTGAGATTCTTCCCAGCTCTAGACCTCCAGTCCTATGATGTTTTTATATTAATGTTTTGTTTGAATTTTCATTCTACAATTCCTCATTCTATAGTTGAGGAAACTGAGGCAGATAGAGATTAAGTGACTGGTCCAGGGCTACATAGTTGGGAAGTAGGTGAGGTTGAATTTGAACTTAGGTCTTCCTGATTCTAGACCCAGGGCTCCATTGTTTGGAAATTCCCATGACAGGATCTACATTAAACAAACAGCTAGTCAGTCAAGAAGCATTTATTAAGTGCGAACTGTGTGCTAGTCTTTTCTCTGTACCTTTTAAGGAAACAAGGCAAGTGTTTTTGAACATGACTTTATCTTGGGGGCGGCAGCTCAGGATCTCATGCAGCAAGTTTTGGGGAGAAACATGATCTTCAAAATACACATTGGGAGTTTTGAGGGGATGAGGATAATTGATAACATAAACTAATGGTATTCTTTAAAGGACTTAAAACCCTCAAACTTTGAAGGTCTTTATTTCAGAGAGGTGAAGAGTGGGATGGGCTCAGAGGCAGCCTCTGGATTCATTTCCAAGCAGCCAGCAGACAGCCTGAGATGTTATTCACTGTTTCATTTCTCTCTCCAGCTGCCTTGGATTTGTGCTCTCGGATCTTGCCATGCTTTGGGTGACTCAGCATCCTTTAATGAAGCTCAACTCACATGGCAACAACATTAGCCTGTGTCTGTATCCGTCCTCCCACGGTGTCCAAAATACTCATTTGGGATCATTCAGTACCTGCTGAAGTTTCTATAAAACTTCTCACCCTTGGAAAGACAGCCTGGGAGGGATCTGAGGGCAGGCAGCCTTCCTTGGTTACTATGACATCTATGGCCATGGTCCTAAGGTTTTTCCACTTGAGACTTTCTTTTGAGGTCAGAAATATTTACAGATCTCTTGCTCCCCCAAATCTATCATTGCTTGGCTTTTGGATCATTAATGTGATTGCATTTATCTCTAGACATCTTGGACTTCCATTAAGACTTAACTCGAGGGGCAGCTAAGTACTAGAGAGAGCACAAGGGGTCTGGAGACAGGAGGACCCGAGCTCAAATAGGAACTCCAACACTTCCTAGCTGTGTGACCCTGAGGCAAGTCACTTAAATCTGTTTGCCTACCCAAGGCCCTTTTCTGTCTGATAAGAATAAAAAAAAAGTCCAAATCAAATGAAATTTTCTATAGGAAGCTTTTCTTGAGCCCCAAATTATCTTGGATTCATTTTTCATACATTGGGTATAAAATTAAATATGTTAATGCAGTCTTTTCTAATAGAGTGGAAGCTCTTTGTTGGTAGAGACTGTTTCAACTTATATATTTTAAAATTTTTATCCCCAGTTGCACAATATATCAAGTTTTTAGAATGCTTGTTCATTGATTTTTTCCCCCTCAGGTGGCTAATAACCATTGCTGTGGTCTCAGTTCAATAGCTAGCCTTATATGCGGCTTTTCCTTTTGCTCGGTATTTTATGTTTGTTACCTAATCCTTACAACAACCCTTTGAGGTATGAGCTATTATTTCCCCCATTTACTGCTGGGGAAGTTGACAGAGGATAATTGCATTGCTCAGGCTCACACATCTAGGATTTGAACTTCTTCTTCAGGTTTCTCTCTGGTCTTTCTACACTATACTACAGAAACCTTTTCATCCTGGAAGCTCACTCTAGCCCTAAATTTATGCTTTGGAAATAAGGTCCAGTCAGGGGTGTGCTGGTAAATGTTTAACAACATGCTCTCTGAAAAAAAATAAAAGTGGTGGGACACACTCTTGAGTTTAATCCATATTATTAACTTTTTCTACATAACTTTTTTGAGTTTATGTTGTTGCTCAATTGTTTTAGTCATGTCCCACTCTTTGTGATACCATTTTTTTTTTTTTTTGGGCAGAAATAGTGGAGTGGTTTGCCATTTCCATCTCCAGCTTATTTTACAGATGTGGAAACTGAGACAAATGGGATTAAATGACTTGCCCAGGGTCACAAAGCTAGTGCCTGAAGACAGATTTGAACTCTATCTATTGTATCACCTAGCTGCCCTGATTCATTTATTTATTTATTTATTTATTAATACCCTTACCTTCTGTCTGAGGTCATATCTGAACCCAGGACCTCCTGTATCCAGGCTTGTCTCTTTGTCTGCTGAACCATCAAGCTGCCTTGAAACTGTTGATTTTTGGCAGTTTATTTTGTAGCTTGCAACTTTTTTGAAGGTATTGTCTTAATAGCTTTATTGATTCTCTACGATTTTCTAAGTAAACCATGGTATCGTCAGCAAGGAGTAATAGTTTTATCTCCTCTTTTCTTTATATTTCTTTCATTTTTCTTATTGCTCTTATTTCCAGAACTGTATCTATCTCCTCCCCAAACCATGCTTCTCTCTACTATATGAATAATGTTCCAAATGCGCCATTCTGATTGAATCACTTCCCACCTTAAAAACTTCCTCACTGGCTACTGAATAAAGAAGAAGCTGATTGTTCCACAAGGCCTTCCTTCCATAATCTGACTCTAAATTTCTTTGTAGCCTTATCTTTTACTCCTGCCCTTTCATGTACATTTTCTCTAAACTCTTTTCCCCATTCTCAATTTGTCCTTGCTCACATGGTCCTGCTGTATGTGAAAGGAACATTCCTTTTTACCGTCCTGTCCTCAACCCCTGTCAATCTCAGTCTGCTGAATTTCCTTTCTTAAGATGGAAAGGATTCCGGGATAGAACCCTGGACCTAGATGTCAGAAATGCCTGGGTTCAGACATGTCCAAGTGATTTAACTTTTTTGAACCTTTATTTCTTAATCTGCAAAAGAAAAAAAGAAGAGGGCGTTGCCTTCTTTCACAAATGTATCACCTCTATGTTTAAGAATTCTGAAATCTCCTTCTCGGACCACAATCTATTGGCTTTTCACGTTTTCCTCTGCCTTCCCTTACAAAACCCTATTCTTTGTCCACAACATGACCTCCAGTCCCTTTATTCCTTAATTCTCTCCCAGGAGGTCTCCCCTGCACTAGCCACTCTCTCCTCTTCTCATCTTGATTCCTTGGTAAACCAATTCAACTCTAAACTGTCATCCTCTCTTACCATATTGCTGATTACATCCAGCCAAGTCTCAGCCCTTGGACCACTCTTACCATTTATTGCCTTTGCTCCTAAATAAAATTGGAAAAAAATCATGCAGCCATTCAGAATGGCTCCTAAACAATTCTACTGCACCACCTTAATCAACTCACTTTCCCATTCTCCTCAGTGACAGTCTTAAAAAACTCCTCCCTTCCATCTTAGAATCAATATTAGGTACTGGTTCCACAGCAGAGGAGGGTAAGGGCTAGGAAATAGGGCTTAAGTGACTTGTCCAGGGTTATACAGTTAGGAAGTGTCTGAGATCACATTTGAATCCAGGATCTCCTATTTCTAGACTTGGCTCTCAGTCCACTGAGCCATGTGGTTGCTTCTTCTCATTTATTTTCAATTTCTCTCTCCTACTACCTACAAACATGCCCATGTCTCCCTTATCCCCCAAAGCCCTTACTTGATCCTTTCATCTTCACTAGATATCATCTTCTATCTCTTTAGCCCTATATAGCGAAACTCCTCATCTATAATAAGTGCTTCCATTTTATCTCCTTTTAGGTTCTTAACTCTTTGAACTCTGGCTTCTGGCCTTATCATTTCACAAAACTATTTTCTCCTAAATCGTCATTGGTCTTTTAGTTGCCATATCCAATGGCCTCCTTCTTTTTGTCCTATGACCTTAGGGATGGATCTTCTTCTTGGTACTCTCTTCTAAGTTTTTGGGCCATCACTTTCCTAGTTTTCCTCCTAACTGTCTAGACTACCCCTTCTGTCTCTTGCTGGATCCTCTTCAATATCATGTCTTCTAATCCTAGGTGTCCTCAGGGCTATGTCCTGGACCTTCCTCTCTTCTCTGCCCATACTGTTTTATTCTGTGATCTCATCTGCTCCTTCTGACTTAATTTCCATTTTTTTTTTGTTTTTTGTTTTTTGTTTTTTTTTTTTTAATTTTAAACCCTTAACTTCTGTGTATTGATTTATAGGTGGAAGATTGGTAAGGGTAGGCAATGGGGGTCAAGTGACTTGCCCAGGGTCACACAGCTGGGAAGTGTCTGAGGCCAGATTTGAACCTAGGACCTCCTGTCTCTAGGCCTGGCTCTCAATCCACTGAGCTACCCAGCTGCCCCTTAATTTCCATTTTTATGGCTGTTGATTCTCAAATCTACCAAGTCCACTCCAATCTCTCTGCTTACTTCCAATCTCCCATCTCCAGCTGCCTTTCAGACATCTTGGACTGCAGATCCAATACATATTGGACATCCAAAATCCATATATCCAAAATAGAACTTATTATCTTTCCCCCAAACCTACTCCCATCCCCTCCACCTTCCCTGTGACTATAGAGACCACCATCACCTTCCCAGTCTCTTGGGTTTGCAATGCAGATGACATCCTAGACTTCTTACCATCTCTCCTACCCCATGTCCAGTCTGTTGTCAAGGTCTCTTGGTTTCACCTTTGGAACATTTCTTGAATAAACCCCCCTTTTCTCCTCTGTTACTGCCATCACTCTAGTATAGGACCTCAACATCCTGTGAGTGGATTATTGCTATAGTCTCCTGGTGAGTTTGCTTACCTCAAGTCTCTCCCCACTCCAATCCATCTTCCATTCAGTTCAAATAGTGAATTTCCTGGAGTAGGTCTGATAATGTCACTCCATCCCCCTAATAAACCACAATGGCTTCCTGTTGCCTCCAGAATCAAATGTTCTATGTGGCATTCAAAGCTCTTTAAAATCTTAGCTCCCCTCTGCCTTTCCAGTCTTTTTATAACTTACTCCCTGACATCTGCCTCTTTGATCCAGTAACACTGGCCTTCTGGATGTTCCAGGAACAAGACATTTCATCTCTCGGCTCTGGGAATTTTCTCTGGCTGTCCCCCATATCTGGAATGCTTTCCCTTCTCTACTCTAACTACTGAACTCCCTGGTTTTCTTTTAAGTCTCAATTAAAATCCTATCTCCAGAAAGTCTTTTTTAAAACCCCTTAAACGAAGAGCCTTCCCTCTGTTGATTCTTTCCTTTCCCTTCCTTCCTTCCTTCCTTCCTTCCTTCCTTCCT
>NW_025367547.1:0-3096 GCF_016433145.1 Gracilinanus agilis | reverse complement strand
AGGAAGGAAGGAAAGAAGGAAGGAAGGAAGGAAGGAAAGAAGGAAAGAAGGAAGGAAGGAAGGAAGGAAAGAAGGAAGGGAGGGAAAGAGAGAGAAAGAGGGAGGGAATGAGGGAAAAAGAGAGAGGAAGGAAGGAAGGAAGGAAGGAAGGATACCTGCCCTTAAGGAGCTTCCATTCTTTGTTTTGTCCTTCATATTCGTGCTCTTAGTACCCAGCTCAGTGCCTGGCACACAGTAGACATTGAACAAATGTTTGTTGATTGATTGACTCTACTGAGAGTCTGCATGTTTGTACACAGATAAGGAAACACAGACTCTGCTCAAGTACTAAAATGCTCTCACTAGTCTGCTAAGTGACAAAGCCTTGGGCCTCTGGGGCTGAGGCAGGGAAAAACTGTGGGTTGGTATTGCCATGATAAAGATTTTATAATCTACAGTCTCTCAAGGAAAAAAAAACATTTAAATGTTTATGCTCTGAATTTGGGCCATTCAGGAAAATAGCTGCCAAGAGTAATGGTGTTCTTATGGAACAAAGTCATCTCTGTAATGTTCTTTCACCTAATGTTGTGTTTTCATCCATCCATCTCATGGTGTCCTTAAGTCCTCCCAGTGTTGGGGGTAGGAGTGGTACTGATTAGAGAGGTTCAAAGGCAAGAGCTCAGGAGGACAGACTCAAAGAGAGGGTGGCACAAAGTCAAGGACCTAATAGAGGCAGCAAGTCGGCAGCCACCAGAGCCACAGGGCAAGTTCAAGGGGGAACAACATAGGAGCACTGGGATTCAGAAGAGGAAGTTTAAGCAAAATATCCAAAGGAATCAGCTATCCATCTATACTAGAGCTGACCTCACCCAAAAGTATTGGTCCCAATCTGACTCTCTTCTCTCAGGGATCAAGAGCCTGCTCTTGAAAGTCCTGCTTAGGGGGGCAGGCCCTCCTCTGCTGATCTTTGGCCTGAGGTTCAGCTGTTGACAGCTCCCAGCTGCTGCCAGGGCTTCCTGTATTGGAAACAGCTGAGTTTGCACAGTGGCAAACAGATGTAAACTGGGATATGTTTGGAAGCACATGATCAAGGTATCCTCATAGAATTATAGATTCTGAACTGGAGCGGACCTCAGCGATCATTTAGTCAAACCTCCTTATTTTTTCATTTGAGGAAACTGAGGCCCAGATAGATGACATGACACCCAGGTCAAACACGTATTAAATGGCAGAGACAAGGTTTGAACCTGTGATGATGACATTAAATCTACCCTACCCATCTTTAGATTTAATCACCAAAGGTGAAAACATCTCCATTTAACTCACAAATTGGGTGGCCTATAATCCACGTGTGCTAGAATGAGTAACAAATCAGAATTTACTGACTGTCTCCTGGGCAGTCCTAAGAAAAGCTTCTGTTGTGATTGGACACATAAACTAAGAGGAGGCCACAGGAAGTGACACAAAAGAGGCCCCTTTAAAAAGAGACCTCAGTGAACTGGTCCCTCTTCTTCTGGTTCTTGACAGGACTTGGAGGAGGTCTAGAGCTAGTGAGAACTGTTCCACGTGGTGAGTGTTAAGACTGAATCTTCCTGAACTTCTCTTAAGGAACTTCCTTTTAATAGAGACTCTGTGGCTGAAGCTTTTGCTTCATTCACCTTTGAGGCCCTTTGGGCCTCTGGCTTTCCAGCCTTAGGATCAAGGCCCAGATTTCCCTTGGCTATCAGATCTACCTGGATTGAACTAGGGGATCAGAGCAAATTACTTACCATGTTAGATTATTTATCCTATCTTATCCTCTCTCTTATTTCCTTATTTCTACTTCCTCTTCTCATTTGTAAATAAATTTCCACAAGTCATTTTAATTTGAGATTATTCTTTAATTGAGGACTGATAATTGTTCAATCCCCTGGCAACCAACCTTTTAATATTTACCCAATCAAAACCCCTTTTCACCCCCTTACAAACTCATACCCTCTGACTTCAAATCCAGAACACTTTTCCCTGTGCTACATCAGATACATACGCTTCAGTTTACAATCAATTGATCAACAAGCATCTATTAAGTACTTACTATTTACCAGGTACTGTATTAAACAAGGATACAAGTTCTTGCCCTCAAGGCTCTGGGCATTTTCACTGGCTACGTGCCCCATGTCTGTATTTCTCTTCCTATCTCCACCTCTTGGCTTCCCTCAAGTCCTAGCTGAAATCCCAGCTTCTATAAGAAAACTTTCCCAGTTCCTCTTAATCCTAGTGTCTTTCCTCTGTTGATTGTCTCCAATTTATCCTGTCTCAAATGTGTTTGTATATAACTGTTTGCACGTTGTCTACTTCACTGGACTGTAAACTTTTCAAGAGAAAGGACCACCATTTTGCTTTTCTTTGTATGATCTGTGCTTCATCCATTTCCTGGCATAAACTAGTTACTTAATAAATGCTTGTTGCCTGACTGACTAACTGAAATCAGCACATACAAGATAAATAATATTAGTGACTGGGAAACTACAGTTCAGAGAGATTGCCCAGGGTTATATAGTTAGTCTTTGCAACTTGATCAATAAATAGATGAGTTAAGCCAAAAATAATCAGAAACCAAAGATATACTTATGGGGATGAGACAGTAAAATGGAAGGGAAAACTCCACGCAACTGACAAAAGGAACCTATATATCCCCAGAGAAAACATCTTTGGTCCTCTTTTTTCAGAGCTCCTCCCTGCCTCCCTTGCAACTTCATTATTCTCTTGGTTTCAATTATCACCTCTGCACAACTGATCTCCAGATCTACACGTCTAACTCCATACTTGCTCATGGGTGCAAATCCAATATTTCCAAGTGTCTACAGGTTATGTTCACTTGGCTATACTGTCACTAAAAATACTGGGTGAACTCTAAGGTCCCTTCTGGATCTAACATTCAATGAATGTTTAAAATTTCATTTATAATTTCTCCAAATCTCATAATCTTCTCTCAATTGACATGGTCAAGTAGATTTGAACACAGAGTCACAGAAGTGAATTTTACATCCCAGTTGGGTGATGTATACCCTGTGTGACCTTGGACAAGTCACTGAATCTCTTTGTAGCTCAGATTCTTGAACTATATATATATATATA
>NW_025367546.1:0-8138 GCF_016433145.1 Gracilinanus agilis | reverse complement strand
TAACCCAGCCCCGCACATGAGAGAAGAGAGAGCGAGAGGTAGAGTTTCAGAACTTATATACAATGCATGAAAACAGTATGTGCATAAAGGGAAAAGCATTCTGGGTAATACAGAAAGGAATTTTGGGGAACGTAGTTCAAGGTACAAAATCTCTAACTATACACCCGGATCATACAACTAAGAATATATATGTATGTGTGTATGTGTGTATGAGATATTAAGTGTTTATTGTAGCAATCTTTAAAAGCCTCTACAAAGGCATCCTTTTTAGAGAGTAAAACAGTTTATGTGTATGTGTGTGTATACATGTTTGTATATGTGTGTACGTATGTATGAGTATGTGCTAATGATGAAAGAAAATCAAAAAAGGTTGAAAATTACAATAAGGGGAGAAAAGGAGGAATGAGTGAAAGACCACCAAAATATTTTCAAGTCAATAACCCTTAACAAAATCCATCATGCAGAAGAATCCAGAAGGCCTTATCAGTTTCATTGGAAACCCAATGGACAGGTAGCTTTCCTACTTGAAATCTAGGAAATGAGCCAATCTCCTCTGGCAGGAGTGGAAACAAGAATTTCTGCCGGATCTGATTAGTTTGAAATCTTGCTGAATTACCAGTGGGATGAATGAAGTTGTCAATTTGAATATGAGCAAATTGCTTGGGGAAAAGGGTAGAGTATGAGGGAAGGGAAGAGAGAAGGGGGCTAAAGGGGAAGAAATAATAAATCTTAGCATCCATAGAAGAGAAATCTTGTGTGTCTGCTATTAAATATCAATCACAGGGACAGTTTTAGAAAAAAGTTTACAAATTATTTTTGTGTATTGAAAGTCAGATGATATACAGAATTAGTGATACGTGAGTATTCAAAACAAAATCAGCTAATGAAAATACACAACTCCCACATCCAAGTGGCAGCTTCCAGTCAGTATACTGAAGAGTGGTACTGCCAGGCTGTTTTTTCTGATGACTTTGATTTTCCCTAATCCTTTTTACAGAGGGCAAAACCACTTGGATTTCTCCCCCCTTATGCCTTCCTTTCTCTTTTGTTTTCTTTAACTCCTATTGCTACCACATTTCCTTATGCCAGTCTATCTAGTGCACTTCTCATCTTCCAGGACATTTCATGGTATACATGAGAGGGCCAGTCCTACCTTCTGACTTTAGGTGAGCTAAACTGTTCATGGTTCACATGAGTCAAATTGGAAAGAATTTGATCCTGTTGGGTCAGAACAAAAGTTGTGATATGCATTGTTTGTGGACTTAAGACAACTGTATGTAATTCATCCAGGACAAGATGAATGCAGAACCTAAACAGATGAGGTTGGAGGGAATAAAAGATAAAAACAAAACATTAAGTCTAGGCTCTCAAGTAATTTATGGAGAAAAACAACTTGTGCAACTATAAGTTAATACTAGATCATTTCAGAGTTGGGGCAGGCACTAGGCTTCATGTAATTGAAATTTTTTTCATCTTTGTAAGCAATGTTTCTGAAATCAAAGAGAACAAACCTTTTGACCTGAAACAACATATTCAGAAAATAAGTTACCTGGAACCCTTTTAATAAAAGATAAGACTGATCTTTAAGGACATATTTGCTTTTGGAATCAACATTGAAGTGCGAATAGTGCATATTTAAGCATTTCATGTTGTTCTTAAGTATGCTGGATAAAATTCTATAATATAACAATACTTGCTAAACATCTTCACAGTTGACTGTTGCTGAAACTGGATGTGATTTCTTCATACTTCTTGGTAATTTTTTTTAAGTTTTTACCCCTAGTTTCTTAAATGATACATACATTCTTAAATTACTCTCTATTTATGCTAGTTCCAAAACACTTCAGAGAGATTTTTTTCCATAGACCTGCTCTCAGAACTATTTTCTATTATACATGAAAAGTGCATACAAGTTTTTAGAAGCAAAACAGCACCTACCTTTCCTGCAGTTCCTGCCTAACCCTAGGAATTTCACAATTTTAATGATACATAGGGAGTGCAGAGCTGAAATTCATGCATATGAAACAGAAGTGTGTAGCAAGGTAAAAAAGACAGTTGTTAGCTGTGATCAGAATAATGGGATGAATATATGAATAATAGGATGAATACTCAGAATTTCAAAGTTGGAAAAGGCCTATAATGTAGCCCAAATCAGGAAAAAAAGGTCTACTTTAAGAAAACTGGCAAATGGTCTTCTAGTCTTATTTGCCACTTTTAAAGTCTTAAATGGTCTGAGTTCTGTGTTTAAAAAAAAACAAACCTAATACTTCTCCATTTATCAGGCCTGGAAACCCTGGACTGTAGCTAATAGTTTACCTTTTTCTTTTTTTTACCTTTCCCTAATAGTTATTTACTTGCAATAAATATCCCCAATTCCTTTGAAAGATCTTTATATGGTATAATTTGGAGAGGTTATGTTATTCTAGTTTCTTCACCTAGATGTTCTCTAGAGCAGTGGTTCCCAAACTTTTTTGGCTTACTGCTCCCTTTCCAGAAAAAATATTACTTGGTGCCCCTGGAAATTAATTTTTTAAAAATTTAATAGCAATTAATAGGAAAGATAAATGCACCTGTGGCCATCACCCCTTCCCTGGATCGCTGCAACACCCACCAGGGGGTGGTGGCGCCCACTTTGGGAATCACTGCTCTAGACTAACAGTGTCCTTGCAAAAATGTGGTACCCAGAACTGAGGACAATTCTATAGATATTTTCTGACCCTGGCAGCATTCAATAACCTCCTTGTTCTTAAACACTTTACTACATTAGATGTAGTTAGGTGGTGCAGTAGATATGTCAATGAAAATGGGAAGATCTGAGTTCAAATATAACCTCAAGTACTTATTAGCTGTGTGACTCTGGAAATGTCACTTAACCTTGTTTCCCTCAGTTTCCTTAACAATAAAACTGGGGACAAAACAGTATCTGTCTTACAAGATCAATTTATATAATACTTATAAATTTTTTTCTCTTGGGTTGAGAGATATAGAAGTTATCTCTATTAATTTTGGGATTTTTAAATTTGAAATTTCTTTCAGGAAGTGATTGATGGATTCTTTCAATTTCTGTTTTCCTCTCTTGTTCAAGAACAGCAAAGACGTTTTCTCAGATAACTTCTTTCAGTATGATGTCCAGGTTAATTTTTTGATCATGGTTTTAAGGCAATTCAACAATTCTTAAATTATTTGCCCTGAATCTGTATTTCTGATAAGTTATTTTTCCACTGAGAGATTTTGAATTTTCTTCTATTTTTTTATACTTTTGAATTTGTTTTATTGTTGCTTGTCATTAATTTCCAATTGTCCAATTCTAATTTTTAGGAAGCCATTTTTTTTCTTTGAGATTTTGTACTTCCTTTCCTAGGGAATTATTTTCCCATTTGAGGCATTGTATTTCCTTTTGTAGGAGACTGTTTTCTTCAGTATGTTTTTGTCCTAAACTGTTGTGTTTTTTTCTATACTTTTTCCCCATCATTTTTCTATTCTTTATCGGAACTGTTCTGGTGATTTATATTGGGCTTGACCCACTTTCACTTTTCCTTTAAGGCTTTACTTGTTTCAATTTTCTATTTCTTTCCTCTTCTTGGCTTGTATTTTGATAATTTATCTTTTTGAGATATTTTTTCTAACATCAGACCTTTTCTCTGTCTTTTGCTAACTTTGAAGTCTTTTCTTCCCTTGATTTTGTCTATATGCTGAAGCTTAGCTCTGTCCCTGGGGTGGAAGGAGTACTGTCCCACACTTGTACGGTGGTATGGATAGACTCAACTGTCTTAGTCACATATTAAGCACTTTGCAGAGGTAGCTTGGTTGGCCTACTTGTGTGAAGGTTTTCACCTGTTCAGTTCATCTGTTTTAAATTGGATTCTGTCCACTCCCACTGAGGCTGGACCTTGTTAAACTGAGTAAGCTGAGTTTATCCCACTGCTGCTACCTGTGCTTCTGGGTCTCTTTACTCTAGGGTAAATACAAACTCTTCCCTTTGGAATTTATAGCCCTTCAAAATCTGTCTCTGATTATCTTTTCATATTATGTTTACACTATTTACTTTCTCTAACAGACACACAAACACACATGTGCACACACACAAACTGGTTTACATGCTGTTTTCCACATGGGGAAATCTATCTGTCCTTGTGCCAGTTTTTCTTATGCAGTGTTCAGCCCCATGATTTCTGCCTGCTATATACCCTATCTTTCTTCAATTCAAGTATACTTTTCTGAAAAAGATTTTCCTGAAACTCTATAGTTATTAGAACATCCTCCTAAATTTGTATATGTGCACATAACCAGGCATTGTACTGAGTTTCTTTGCCTTACAGATATCACATTTACATACTTTAATGTAAAAACTCCTGAGTCCTACACAATACTGATTGTGGCTCTAAGATAATTGAATTGTTTCTTTCTGTTCATTTGTAGTATTTTCTCTTTGGTCTTGGAGCTCTGGAATTTAGCAATATTGATTTTAGGGCTTGTCATTTGGAGATTTATTTCAGTAAGTGATCAGTGGATTCTTAGAATTTCTATTTTACCCTCTTGCTCAAGAACATGGGCAAAACAAAGGGCTTTAAAAGATTGCTTTCCCTTTGATCCAGCCATACCACTCCTGGGTTTGAACCCCAAAGAGATAAAAGGAAAAATATGTGTATAAAAATATTGATAGCCTTGTTATTTGTGGTGGCAAAAAACTGGAAAACAAGGGGGTATACATCAATTGGGGAATGGCTGAACAAATTGTGATATCTGATGGTGATGGAATACTATTGTGTGGAAATGAATAATGAACTGGAGGAATTCCATTTGAATTGGAAAGACCTCCAGCAATTGTTGCAGAGCAAAGGAAGCAGAACCAGGAGAATGTTGTAAAAAGAGCCTGATACACTGCAGCACAATCAAATGTAATGGGCTTATCCTTCTAGCAGCAATGCAATGATCCAGGACAATCCAGAGGAACTTATGAGAAAGAACATTATCCACATCCAGAGAAAAAACCGTGGGAGTAGAAAAGCAAAAGAAAAACAGGTGATTGATCACATGATTTGAGAGGGATATGATCGGGGATGTTGACTTTAAATGATCACTCTATTGCAAATATTAATAATATGAAAATAGGTTCTGAACAATGATACGTGTAAAACCCAGTGGAATTGCTCATCGGCTCCAGGAAGGAAGAGGGAGTAGAGGAGGGAAAGAACATGAAGCATGTAAACATGGATAAATATTCTACATCAATTAATTAATAAATTAAAAATATAAAAAAGAATATGGGGGCAATTTTCTACATCAATTAATTAATATTCTACATCAATTAATTAATAAATTAAAAATATAAAAAAGAATATTGGGGCCATTTTCTCTTGTAACTACATGTAATTTGATGTCTAAATTTTCTGACTTATGATGACACCAGGCCAATAATTTTTATGTTGTCTCCCATAGACCTATTTTCGAGGTCAGTTTTTCCAATAAGTTTGTTCATGTGTTCTTCCACTTTTTCATTCTTTTAATTTTATTGTTTCTTGATGTTTCACGAACTCCATTAGTTTCCACTTACTCAAGTGTAATATTTTTTTCTTCCATGAACTTTTGAACCTCCTTTTCTATTTGATCAATTCTATATTTTAGGAAACTTCCTTCTTTATTGGATATTTGTACCTCCTTTTCCATTTGTCAAATTCTACTTTTTAAAGTGTTATTTTCTTCTTGCATGACTTCCATTTCTCTTCCCCATTTTTCTTCTCTCTCTTATTTGATTTTTGAATTTCTTTTTAAGCTCTTCCAGATCCTGAGACCAATTCACATTTTCTTTGTAGTTTTCATGTAGCTATTTTGATCTCACTGACCCCTTCTGAGTTTGTGCCTTGTTCTTCAATAATAATAATAATATACAATAATATACAATAATTTTCTATGGTTATATTTTTTAATGTTTGCTTATTTTCCTAGCTTATTCTTGTCTTTTGTTTTTATCTTAAAGATGGGCTCTGTTGTCAGAGTAGAGAAGTCTCTCGCTTAATTTTCAATTTTTCCTTGCTACTACCCTGAGCACTAGTTTTTTGAGTTTCTACAAGTTTCAGTTCTTCTAATGCTGTATGATGCTTTGTGGGCTAGAAGTTCTGGAAGCCACCTCCTATTGTTGATTTAGTCTCTCCCATTGTCTTCTGGTTGGTTTTAGAGCCCAGAATACCATGAGAGACCATGTGCTATTACTTGGGGGCCTCACTTGTAGGTCTTACTCTGGTCTTATATCAGCTAAGGCCACTGTAAACTGCCTTATGCTGGGGTTTTGGTCCTTACTACAGGCTTGGGAAATGGCTCTGGCACTCCTCTTGCACTTGCACCATCCAGGCACACTTTGGACTTTGGACTACCAGACATTGAGGCTTGAAAACTTGCTGTGGGCCTAAGCCACTCTTACAGGCACTCTGGACTTCCCCTTGGGTTTATACTAGATGGGCACAATGCAGACTCCTTTGCACTGGGGTTCTGGGCCTTATGGCACACTAGTCCTTATAATTTCCAGGGATGGGGACTATAAGGATGATATTAGAAAATAATTATTGTTTTATTAGTTTAAAGACAAGAAGTAGAGAAGTTGGCTTGAGGAAGAATTGGAGTTTCAAATAGAGCTGAGAGAGGGTATTAATTTCAACTGTTGGCAGTTATAACCCTTTTTTCTATGATAGTTACATGCTCTGGGTGTGGCATTCCAGGAGGGGCTTCTGGCAGTCGACAGAGCCACATGCAGCTGCTTTCTCTATCAGGGCTGGAGAAGGTAACATCTTTGCCTCTCTCTATCTCAGTCTAAGTGAAAGACTTGAAGGAGTGGAGTGTTTCCTTTTCCAACTTGGGAAACACTATTCATATAATCTGCCTATAGATTGGTTAAACTGTGAAAAGACCAAACAAAACCTGGTCTTTGGTTTGGACTCCGAATCTGTTAAGGCTCAGAGTCCTAACTTGATTCTTGTGGAGACTCAACCAGCTAGCCTTCCTTATCTGTATAACTTACAGGCGAAGTTAAGAGTTATAGTGGTTAGGTTTATTTAGAATAGTATAGCTATAGTATAGCTAGCTTAGTCTGTGAACCACAGGAGAAATGGTTCCTTGCGGAACCTGGGAGTTTATTTGTGTGGAGTTAGAATCCCTTAGAATTAGAAATCCATATATATATATATTGCTTATTTTTCATAAACGAGAGTCTCTTAGCATTCCTTGTGCCCAGCCCTGAAGGGAAGTTCATCTTTGAGCTTCACTTCACTTACCACTGAAGATACTTTGATAACATCTATCAAAAGTATCTAGAAACAATTTTGAACCTTTATTTCATTGTTCTTTGTCCTTATCGTGTGCGCTCACTTATATTATTTTTACAGGATGGGGGTGCTCTTCTGTTGGCTTAGGCTGGATCTCAGTTTACTGATTACTTCTAGATTTAGAACTTTGAGCAGTAGGGGTGAGGTGAGGGAATTTATTATTGGCTGGGGCAGGTACTTTTTAGTGCAACCTTTCTGAAGACTGTTCTCCCACTCCTTCTCCAATGAAACAGACTTTCTGTGCCTTGCTTCCAAGTTGTTTTGTGCAGGAAACTTACTTCATTCTATCCTCTGAAATGCTAGTGGTTATTTTGAAACGTTATTTTAATTTTGGTTGAAGAGGATTCTAAGAGTGTTTTGAGCTTTCCATGTCTCTACTCTGCATCTTGACTATCCCTCCTGTGTACAAATAATATTGATATAGATGGATGTATTCAAAATATTTAATAGTTTATTTAAAGCCATATTTGTAATTAAGAAGGCCACATGCCTGCTGTGTTATTTGGAATTTTGGGGGTTCCATTGAGTGGTATTTGGGGCTCATTTGAGCTTTGAAATATATGGATATATGACAAATTTCCTGTGGACGTTTAGGGAACTTGGAAACTACATTTTCCATCATTCAATGGGTTTCCAGTTTTGATGTGATGACATGTACCAAGGTAAAGCATAGCTTAAATTGGGAGGTTGGGCTTGAGACTACCTCTCAAACTACCTTGATTTATGTAGGAGAGGTGAGAGAAAGTAATGACTAATGGCGGCAATTTGAATAGATCTTAGCCAGGTCCGTGGTTGATTTTATTCTACCAACATGGCCTTGAT
>NW_025367545.1:0-1568 GCF_016433145.1 Gracilinanus agilis | reverse complement strand
ATGTATATAATCATAATAAGCATATAAATATATTTATATAATAAATCTTTATCGTTAACGGTGTAGCCACCTTTTTTGTTTGGTATACCAAGGCTGACATTCCAAAAACCATTCCATTTCTTCTTATGTTCTATTTCTATAATTCAGGTAATTGTAACCAGGTAGATAATAGTGCCAGAGTTATATAGTCTTGTGATCCAAACAGTTAAGACTTCATGTGAATGTGGTCAACTATGGCAAAAATTAGTAATACTTTCCACTAAATAATGCTTAAAGATAAAAATTCAGTACTTTATAAAAGTGATAATCTTATAGAAACTTATATATTTTAGCTATGGACTTTAAAGGCCATTGAGTTCCATTCCCTCATTTTATATATAACCTAAGGCAGGTAGAAATTAAGTGAACTGTTCAGGGTCACACAGTAAGTGTTTGGTTTTAAACCTAGGTTTTCTTGACTCCAAGACAGCTTCCTCTCACACTATCATGTTTTCTGTCCAAGTTGCATGTTTTAAAATTTCAAAATTTCTCCTGGAAACTCTAACCTACAGCTTCAAAATCAAGGAGGTCAGAGAATTTCCTTCCCTCACTCTATAATCCAGCTGTATTGTTGAACAAATAATACTCTCTCATGTTTCCATTTCTTGGCTGTGTTTGTCCATCATTCCTTGAATGCACTCCCTTCTTGTCTACATGATCTTTCTTGATCTTCTACAGCTCTCACCAGTCCCCTCTTTCCCATAATCAACTTGAATTCATTTTATCTATATTATACATACATGTATTATCAGCCCTATTAGAACAGAAGTTCCTTGAAGTCAGATATTTTTTCACTGTTTAGAATAGTGTCTGGAACATAGTAAATGCTTACTAATTATTAATTGATTGAATACAAATGGAAAAG
This sequence comes from Gracilinanus agilis, assembly GCF_016433145.1. Classification (NCBI taxonomy): domain Eukaryota; kingdom Metazoa; phylum Chordata; class Mammalia; order Didelphimorphia; family Didelphidae; genus Gracilinanus; species Gracilinanus agilis. The sequence continues at coordinate 664 of NW_025367545.1, read as the reverse complement.
CATCTTTCCTCTTGCTGATTCAGATGATATCTCTGGATGAAATCCAAGGGAGCAGGGAGGAATCCTAGCTCATCTCTGTAGCCTTCCCTCTTTCCCATGCAAGGGTTTTAGGGAGATGATGCCAGTGGTGAATCTGGCCCTCATCCCACCCATTTTGTGCTATTCTCAGCTAATGGGCATCTGTATGAAGACCACTGCTGTTAGTTTGTAAGTATAAAATGCTGGGAGTTGGGTCCTGGCTGTTTAATCAGGGATGTACCAAGTCTACAGAAATCTGCCTTCTAGGAATTAGTAGAGGAGGGAAGGCTGGCATTAAAGAGGAGATATCTCATTAAATGCAGCTATGAAAAAGATTATACCTGGGAGCCTCCAAGTATCCCTCCCCCTCCAACTGGTCACTCCACAAATTTTATTTTTCTGTAGATTCCATATATATGAATCTGGTTAGCCTGCCAATTTGACTTGGGAAGCTACACTTAGAAGACCCATATTCCCTGGCTTGCGATGTCCCATTGCATGCCAATTAGGAGACTTCCTGATAGTCACAATTAAAGCCCACTTCTCACTCCCATTCCAGCTTGGCAACAGTAGTATAAGGAAGACTGAATTTATTTCCATTCTCTCTCTCTCTCTCTCTCTCTCTCTCTCTCTCTCTCTCTCTCTC
>NW_025367544.1:0-9144 GCF_016433145.1 Gracilinanus agilis | reverse complement strand
TGTCAAAAATGAATATTAATAAATGTTAAAAAAAAAAAGAAGAGTACTTCATGATAAGGCACAGTTATGTCAACTCTCATTTAATAAATCACTATTATTTATTCAACAAAAGGCAAAAAACAGTTCCTGCTCTCAAGAAGCTCAGTCTAATGTGTAAAAAAAACATGGAAACAATGTAAAATGAAAAGTCATAGAGAAAAAAAATCAGTCATAGTCTCAAAGGGAAGGTAATAATATTAATGTAAACTGGTATGATATTCAGGTTTTTAACCAAAAAGAATATAAAGCCATTTCTCTAGGAGTAACATTACTTATTAACAGCTGCATGATTCTTGTCAGAAAGAATGGTTCTCTCACATGGCCTCAAGTGAAAATAGAGCAAGTGAGTCCTAGCTCTTGCTTATATAGGTAGTTGTGTCCTCTTTCTGATTAGTCTAACAACAGCTTGACCCTAGGACCTATCTTGCCAGTTCCATTGGTGGATATTTTGAGAGATGAGGCAGATTTAGAGACCTTAACTCCTCCCTCATTACCTTTTCAAAGGAGAAATGGGTCTCACAAGGAGTCCAGCACAAGATTTTTCCAGCTTTGTGGTACAAATTTAAATAGCTAGAGCTTGCTGATTTTCCTTACCTAAGAGAGTTCTTGCTTACAAATAAGTAAGGAATAAATCTCCAGCCTGCGTCTAACAAGAGCCAGCCCAGTGACATGCTTTGAGGTCTTGGAATATATGACTTTAGCTTAAATGCTGGCTGACCTTCCAAATGATTTAAGAATGTTTTCACATAGAAATTATTAAAATTCAATATTAATTTCTTCTCTGATAGAGAAGTTCATGAAGAAGTAAAGATTTAGCTGAGATTCAAATGAAGCCAGGAAAACTATAAAAAATTAATAAGACTGAGTGATAGATGGTAAAAATGCTGGAAATTAGAAGAATGAGTTAGAATGAATCTTTTCCAAGTGAACAAAATAGAATTCTAATGGGTAAATATACCAATAGTTTCCCCCTCTTGTTTGCTAATTTTTAGTCTAAGTTATTTAGTTATAGCCAGAACTATAACAAGAAATGTTTTGCTCTTGGAACCAGGTTAGGCCAGGCAAGATGTGACATGGGGCATATCTTGTAAGAAGAGGAATGGGAGTGGAGGCAAAGAATGTAATGGTAGTGCAGATGAGTGGGACAAAGATTCATGCTCCCAGAACACTAAATATTTCTGTATTATTAAATGACTGCCTGCTACTGGGAAGTCAGAGATTTCTTTCAACCAGAGATATAGTCACTCATGGAGGATTTTTGTTCTAGGATAATGTAGTCAAATTTGGTACGTGGGGAAATAGCTCTTTTACTGCCTTGGTTATATAGCTTGAGTCCTTATACCTGCCTTAAACACTTTCAAAAGCACATGAACAAAAAAAAGCACATGAACATTAGTTAAAATTTCAATTTATTAATAAATCTCCCATGATATTCTCTTTTAATTCATGTAACCAAAATTTTGATTCATTTCCTGTTTCAAATGATGAACAGTAAATCATTTATAGAACAATGAATATTTTGCTGATGGAATGTCAACAGAAAAGTAACCCAAATAATCAAAGAGTCTCAGTACTAAAAATAAGAGTCGAAAAGTCAAGGTAGTACATGAAACTATAGAATTTTTTTTTAGGAGTGGGTGGTTATCACCAAAGAAACAATGATCTATTATCATTTGCTGATAGTTTCCATAGTAACTCCAAGATAATAGAAATGTTGTTTATTAATGGTTTACTTAGACATATTTGATTATATATTTTCCTGTTCTCCATCAGGGAAAAGAAGTATTTTTGTATCACAAAGCCATGCTAAACAAACAAACAAATAAATAAATAAATGGAAAGCCATATTGATCCAATTGTTTGATTTTTGAAAATAGTATTAATTCAAGTATTTTTGCTAAGTATTTTATTGTTGTTTGTTAGGTCACAAAGTTATAAGGGGACAATGCCGTGGTCAAAAGAGCATTGTATTTGGGATTGGTGGGACATGGGTTCAAACTCTAGCTCTTTTTTATTATATTAGATATTATATATTTGTTATACATTATTATACATTACGTTCAGCAACAATGGGCCTCAGTTTCTTTATTGGTAAAATGTTCCTTGTCTTTATTTACAAATAGTTCTTCACTCATAATAACTATTTTCCTTGAAAAATGTGTGTAAAGAAAAATTTTAATAAATAGAATTATTTGTTACACATGAAAAATGCAGGTCATTTCAATTTTTCTTAAAGAGATTAGGAAGGATTGCAGCATTCTAGCACCTAGAATAGCTCTTTTAATCATATCCAAACTTAACTATCCAAAACATGAAATCACCATGTAGACAGACATACTTTGACCTTCTAATGGTTCATAGCTTTTGATGTACCATATATACATACATATGATTACTCAACTTTAAGGAAATAGTATATATGCAGCTTTGTATTTAAATAATGTATTAGTTATACTATAAATACAAATTATAAGGTGTTTATGAACTTTAGAAAAAAATTTTGCCTCTTCTTTTCCATTTGCATTTTCCTTTTAAATCCACCTCATTACTTGTTCTTCATTTTCTTCAAATTTCTTATGAATTCCTTTCTCCAGAAAATCTTTTCTGCTATCTCAGGCTTCAATGAGATCTCCCTCCTTTGTTCTTTATTGTTCATTATTTCCTTCTATTATATTATTTAATCATTTTTTCTATTATGATATTATATAAATATTTGATATCTCATCTCTAAAACAGAATCCCCTGACCTTAAAGGCAGAAACTTTCTATTTCCATGTTACCTTACTCCAGATCCTTCTTGCCAGCACCCAGCAGTATCTGATATTTACTTCATTTTGTACAATTTTAATAATTTGGCCTGAAACAATATGTGAGGAATTTCCATATATATGTAACTTTTCTCTAATAATGCAGATTGGATATTTGTAACTTACATTCTTCAAAAAGTGAGTGAAGAAGGTCCCAAGGCTAGCCCTCTCATGCTGTTTCTCTTTTTATGCTCCGTAAATATTCAATTAATATTTTTAGATTGAATTTTTGATGATCCCTTGTCAAAAAAAAACTAAAAGAGTAACCATTGGAATGTCATTTCAAAAACATGTGAGTCAATGTAAAATATTATTTTATATATTACATTGAGTTTTACATATAACTTCCAAGGAAATCATCCTTTTGAGTGGATTCATTCATTATAACCTTTATAAAGTTCCTACTAAATTTCAGGCACTGTGTTAGGCACTGGGGACAAAAATGTTTAAAAAAGTGATAGTCCTTGCTTTCAAGGAAAGTTACAATTTAACAAGAGAGACAATACATTTGGATAGCTATGGACTGGGAAGGATATTTTTGTCTGGAGAGTGGCTGGAATGGTGAATGCAGCCTTGGATTAGTTGATTATCATATTTTCCCAGAAACAATGACAATGTTGGTTTGATGACTGTTCCCAGAACAAGAAGTAGAAGACAGAAGAAAGGAAAGGGAGCTTAATGAGGACAGATCAGCTCCAGGGCAGAGCTCCAAAGCAAGGCATACAACAAGGTATCTCTACTTTAACAAATGATTATTATCATGTATATCTCCTCTTTCTCACTGATGCCCAGGGTTGGGATAGCCCTTAGAGGCCATCTAGTCAAACCATAATCTGAGCAGAAATTCCCCTTACAACATCTCTGACACACTGTAAATAAACCTTCCCCTAAAGACCTCCCATGAGGCTTTCAGAATTCTGTAATTGGCTTAAATGAATCTGGGATGCAGGAACAGAAAATACCAAAATCCAGATACAGCAAAAGAAAGATGACTGAAAAAAAAATTCAAACTTGGAAAAAAAAAACAAATAATTACAAGTTTTAATAGAGCAGATATCAAAGACAGCTAACTTAATTGAACATTTGTACTCAAAATGATATAAAGAATAAAGCAAGAATAATATAACCTTCCTTCTGATCCATTAGACTCCTTACATTGAAATGTTTCTGCTTTGTTATATTTTTATATTTTTAACCCTTTCTACCATTAGTGTGTTCCTTCCATTGCATCATTGGGGACATGGACCTTGGCCAGCCATTCGTTGTTTCTCTCCCTGTGCTTCTGGCTCTCCAGACTTCATCATCATATCTCTAAGTGGGTAATTCCCATCCCTCCACCCCTCTCTTTTCCATCTCTTTTTCATGTATTGTAAATGTGTTAGAATATAAGCTCCTTGAGGACAAGGACTGTTTTTCTCTTTCTTGTATTTGTATTTCTAGTTTGTAGCACAGTGCTTACCATATAGAAAGGGTTTATTAAGTTTAAAAGGAAGCTCTGTTGTCTGTCTGCCAAAGGCCTTGAAAATAGTATAATGTAATGGAATCGCCAAATTAAAGTACTAGTTACAAAATCATATGAGAACATCTGAAGAATGATTTTTTCTTCCTTTTTTTTTTCAAATTGATGGCTGGAATCATATTCATACATGGGGATAGGAAACTCCACAGGCAGTTGTCTGCTAAATTATTAAAATAGCAATGTCAAGGGCTGATAATTTTAAGACCACATAAATAAATCATAGCAGATGAATTCAAAATTTTAGAGAGAAAAATGAGTAAACAAATATTAAAAGACAAAGTACTTAATAGAAAATATATTTCTATCAAATTAGAGATAGTAGTGCCAAAGAGTAAAAAATCTAGCTAATCCATGTTCAGAGAAAACATTTGTGATCTGAATTACCAAGAAAATAGATCGCCATCTTGCTACTAATTCTTAAAGAGATGTGTTCTTAAATTTGGAGACAAATTATTTCACTGCTTTAGGAGGGCAAATAATTAAATGATGAAATGATTGGGAAACTAGAGTACCTTAATTTCCCTTTTTTGCCAATTACTACTATAATCTGTGTGACTGGGCAAAATATCTAACTTCGAAATATAAACTGAGGGCTTTTCTAGGGTTAACTATTATAACTTTAACTTTTGATACAGTAATTTACAAAATTCTCATTTAGTGTTTTCTACAAGACAGATACAAATATAATTCTTATTCTCAGCACTGTACATTTGAATAATATTCCCTTTATATACTTAAATGTACTGAGAATTGTGTTATTTTATGTTTAGGAGCTCTTTTCAACAATTCATAATACAGCACTTTTCTAAAATAAAGTTATAGAGAGGTTTATAAGGTTTTAGAGAGGTTAAGACCCTTGAGTATAGCCATAAAGCTAGTGGTTCAAGCTGGACCTAATCTTGAGTTCACCCAGTTCCAAGTCTAGAACTCTATCCACCTGCTTCCCATTCTCTAAATAGAAATTATATAAAATATTTCAGATAACTATAATTATGACTTACAATGTATCTCACTTTCAAACATTTTCCTAATCCTTTTATAATAAATTACAAAATAAAATATAGAGTGGAAGCCTAATTTTGAATCTTGATTCTAACATTTATGAAATAAAAAGTTAAAATTCAATGCCAAGTTCTCTCTAATTTAATCATAAATCACTCATTCATATTTCTGGTTTTGTTATGTTATAAATCTATTCTTTAAACATATGTAAAAGTTCACATATATACTTCAATTGATACTTAAGATGACACATGATATATACATGTTTATGCTTAAGATAAATATATAAACGAGACCCACATGTGTGTGCATATTTAGTGATATTATAAGACTCAATAGCTCAAGTTGTACTCATATTGGATCTAAGTTCTTGTCTTGATCCCAAATTCATTATTCTTTTTCATTTGAAAAGAAAACTGATATTGTCAGGAGACAGAAGAGAAACATTAATTATAACAAAGTGCTTAGAAAGTAGGATGCATCAGAGGAAGAATGAATAAGGATTGCAAGCAGGAACAACACAGGGATGGGATGCAGAAGATGGGATAGAATCCTAGTAATATGTAGTTCATTTGGTCTCTCTTAACCTCAGTTTCTTCACATGTAGTATGAGAAGGTTGCACTTAAAGAAACTGAGGATCCTTTCCACTTTTAGCCTGTGGCTTTAACTGAATAACTGCAACAAATTATTTATCAGAGGTTAATAAGACTACAAATTTAGAGCCAGAAAGTCCCTGAGAAGCCATCAAGTCCTCTCATTTTTAATAGATGAGTAAAGTAAGACACCAAGAAGTGCAAGGCACCAATTTTTTGTCTTGCTACTGGATTTTGATGACTGGAAAAGAGAGTAAGGCTGAGGACTTCGCACAACTCTACCTCAACTAAATTCAATTCATGTGCAATACTTGCCCAAGATAATATATAATATATACATGAAAAAATATATATATAAGATAATATATAATATAATTAATACTAATATAATATATGTAAAATAAAATTATATATAACTACGAAAGGATTTAAAATAAAATGTTCCTGAATCCAAATCCAGTGTTCTAGGCTGTTCTAAAAAGTGTGAAACTGGAATTTTATAGGAATAAGTAGCATCATGACATCAAAGAAATGATGAAGAGGGCTAACAGAATCCAGTAGGAACAAGGGAACTATTGTTGATATTGTTTCTCTCTTGTTTTCTAAGAGAACCAGTGACATCCTGGGGTGAGGTGTTGACTTGCCCATGAATAGAATTTAATTGATGTGAAGTTGCACAAAGTCCTCAGCTTTACTCTCTTTTCCAGTCATCAAAATCCAATAGCAAGAGAAAAGCCAGAATGAATGTTGGCCAGTGATTAAAGTGGACTGCCTTGGCTTCTTTGAAGTCTGACCAACTCTAAGCATTCCACAGCACCTGCTTCAGCTACCTTCATGGTCCTAGGAACCATCTACCAATTCCACTGGGAAAGTCTTCATATACTATATCCTGACAAGAGAATCCACTACTGAACCCTAGAAGGAGTGAGAATTCATAAAGTAGTAAAGCAACTCCTTGCTAGAAGCTGTATGTCAACCAGATATGTTCATTTAGGAGATGAGATACTATCTTCCTATGACATAGATCTATAATCAATCAATCAATAAGCATTTATTAAGTACTTACTGTGTCCCAGGCACTATTCAAGACTCTGGAACTATCAGTGCAAAGAAAGAACAATATTATTCTCAAGGAACTTACACATGACAAAGAACATGTAGAAAATCAAATAAACCCCATGACTTCCACACACTTATTATTGCTCTTGTGCAAACTTCTACGTGTCCAATGAAGGTCCAGACCATAGAGATACAAATACAAAAATCAGACAAATATAAAAGCCAAACAGTTCCTCCTCTCAAGAAATTTACATCTAGTTGATTCTAACTAAAAATAAGTTTTAGAAATAAATAAATTAAAATAAATTTTAGAAAAGAATTATTGGAATAGTTGTTGAAATTGGAAAATGAGATCAAGAAATTGAGCACGAAGAATAGAAACCTTGAAAAATGAGATGGGGTAGTCATTCTATTCATGTGTTCAAGTGTTGGTAAAGGACATATCAATAAAGCATATTCCATTTTTTTATGGTGTGGAGTGGCCTCAGGTATCTTGATTGCAATGCCACTAGAGCAAAATTTCCAGTTATTATTCAGTCCCAACTATTTGTGACCTCACATACTTTGTGCATGGGGTTTTCTTGACAAAGAAACTGGACTTTCTTGATTGTTCCCATTTTAAAGATGAACCTTTGGGTTGAGAAGACTTGGATTCGATTGGTGCCTCTGATGATAATAATAATAATAATAATAATAATAATAATAATAATAATAATAATAGCTGTTTAAAGTTACTTCAACTCTCAATGTCTAAGGTGGTCATGTCAAATTCAAATAGAAATAGATCCTGTTCATCAGTCAATGGATTCATATATGATTAAGCAAGGACAGGGGAGAAATTTTTGTGCTTGAGGGAAAGGGAAAGATTCAGAAACAGAAATCCTTTTCAATATTCATTTTGTTTATTATAATCAATATTTATTTGTCTGTGGACATTTTGTGCCATTAAATAAAATGTAAGCCCCTTAAAAGGAACTGGCACATAGTGTAAGATTTGCTTTCATACCTACTTATTGATTCGTTGTTTCCCATGATTCATACTTTTTACAATCTCACAATCTGAATGAGTACAGACCCTCCCACACCTTGATAGGTGTGTAAATCAGACTAACATAAATGCAACAGCTCAAGGAGAGTATGCCTCTTTCTGAGTCATTAAGAAATTGATGCCATCATTTTCCCAGATGGAAATAAAGCACCACTTTCTCAAGAACACATTTATGACTACTGTTAGTATACTGAAAGTAATGGAGAAGAGAAAGGCCAGTAAACATATAAAGGTGTAGCTGTTATTACTTCATTAATATTGCTAGAAGTAGTGCTCATAGTAACTTAAATGCCATTTTCTTTCTCTAAAGCTGATTAACTCAGTCAGCTTTGCCACATTTGTTTTCCTAGACTATCATATATTACAAGCCAAGTCACTTTATTCACAATGAAACCTGCCTTTTCAAATATTACATCATTGGTAATGACAGTGGGAAGCATCATACACAGAAATGAGTGAGCTCACAAAGCTGCATTTGCTTTATTGAGCAAAAGTAGCCCCTGTTTAGTCACTTAAGCATATCTTTAGGCTATTTTGCTTAATCTTCACTGGTTAGGAATGAAGTTCCCTCCATTAACTACCCCCATGTAGTACTATGGTTTTGATCACTCCTACTTGCCTTTCCCATTATTTCCTGTAATCTTTCTTCACTACACATATTAACTCTAATTTAGCATTTTTGTAGAAAAGTGCAAAATGGATATTATTCACCAAGCATTCATTTCATACCCTGCCCCACTATCCCACTGAAGCTATCCAAAGACAAAGGCTCTACTGGAGAACACAGTAGGTCCTGTTAGCACTGAGGCACAGAGGAAATTAAAAAACAAAAACAAAAAAAACAGGTTTCGTAATTTTGGAAGACTTCAACATTTGCTATTCATTATCTGTTGAATGCTATGTACTGATATCTTATCAAAACAAGGGGGGGGAACTATAATTTCCAAGTGCCTGCAGTTTCTTGTAATCTATTTTTCCCAGAGGAGAATTTTTCTTTCTCTTTATTCTTTCCTTCACTTCTTTTCCTTCCTTCCTTCATTTCTTTCTTTCCTTCTTCCTTCCTTTCTTCCTCCCTC
>NW_025367543.1:0-4985 GCF_016433145.1 Gracilinanus agilis | reverse complement strand
CATATATATATATATATCTTAGAGATATGTATTTTTGTTTTCTCCCCATATATATTCCAGAAAAGACCACTGGGGAAACCAAAGTTACTCAGCATGACATGGATGAAGAAACAGGAAAAGAGAATGAGAAGCAACAGACAGTCAGGTAGTAGAAGACAAAAAAAAAAAAAAAAAAAAAAAAAAAAAAGGTATGAAAAGCTAGAGAAAAGAGACTATCTAGGAAGAAAAATGGTGATCAATAGTGTCAAAGGCTACAGGAAGACCAAGAAGGAAGATTTAGAGTTGGCAAATTAAGAGACCACTGGAAAGAGCAGTTTCAGTTGAATGATGAGGCCAAATGCCAAATTATGGAGTTTAGAAGAGAGAAACATAGTGTAGATGGCTTTTTCTCAAGAATTGTAGCTGAGTAGAAAGATATAAGATAAAAGCTATCAGGTATAGTAGGTTCAAGTGAGGATTTTTAAGAATAGAGGAAGGTGGAGGTAAAGAGAGAGAGAGGTTAGAGATATGAAAATATGGTGAGGTCAGTCTACAGAGAAGATGGGTCCCAGAAGCTTGGATCCTTGGGTTTATCACACTAAATAACTATGATCATTTGTTACTATGTATTATGTAACTAATCTATTCCACTGATCTGCCCGTACCAAATAGTTTTGATGATTATAGCTTTGTAATTCATTTTGGGATCTGGTACTCCTGGTTCACCTCCTTTCCCACTTTTTTTCATTGATTCCCTTTACATTCTGGATCTTTTGTTCTACCAGATAATCTTTATTATTTTTTCTAGCTTTTAAAATAATGTTTGGACAATTTGATCAGAATATCACTGAATAAGTAGATTAATTTAGGTAAAATTGACACTTAATAAAATTATTAAGACAGCTGAGCCAACCCATTAATATTTTCCCAGTTGTTTAGATGTGACTTTATCTGTGTGATCTGGAGAGGAAATGAAATCAAGGTATATGTATGAGACTTTGTCTCTGTAAAGAGAATGTCTCTCTTCATGTGAGAAGAGTGTAAAGGTTTGGGGAAAGATATCTTAGTGATAAGATAAGATGAGGAAAAGAGACCTCTGACAAATGGCTTTATTTGAGAGGATGAAGAAAAGCCATGGTGAAACATTTATTGTGAAGAATAGTATAGTGAATTGATTAAGTGGGTGATTATTTTGTTGCAGTATGGGCCCAGTTGAAATCATATGCCATAAATTTATAGTGGACCCGTTCAACATAATTTTCTCCAGTTCTTTTTGTCAGGTATAAATAAGGCCAAAAGTAGGAGATAGAATAATTCAAGGTTGGAGTTTGGCAAGGCATGTTTGATAACAAGTCAAAGAAATGAGATACAACCCAGAGGTACCACCTCACACCTAGGAGAATGGCCAATATGACAGTAAATGAAAATAATAAATGTTGGAGGAGTTGTAGCAAAATTGGAGTACTAATGCATTGTTGGTGGAGTTGTGATCTGATCCAAACATTCTGGAGGGCAATTTGAATTATGTCCAAAGGGCTATAAAGCAATGCATACCCTTTGATCCAATAATACCACTACTAGGTCTGTATCCCAAAGAGACCAGTGAGGATGAAAAACAAGTTCATAAAATCATAAGATTCTGTGACATTTGTAATGAAGGAAAGTTTTCATCTTGTGGAATTCATATGATAATTGTTGAGATCTTTTTGGCTAATGACTTTTTGATCCAATCTGTTTGTTATCCCTCCTAGCTCTGTATCATCTGCCAACTTGAAAGACATGACATCAATGCCTTTATCCAAATCACTAAAGAAAATGTTAAATTTTCAGGCCCAGAATCCTAGGGGACTCAATTAAAAGAACTCCTTCCAAATTAATGTTAATGACTACTCTTTGAGTCCAGCCATCCAATCAATTCCTAACCCACATTTCATCTTTTTTACATTTTTTTCACGTCCATCTAAGTAGGTCACATTACTCCAAGAGTAGAAATGGTACCATTAAAAAAAATCCCTGCATTCTTAGCACTAACATAGTGCCTTGTACATAGATATAGGACAGGGAATTCCTGATAAGAAAACACAAAAGTTCCATCTTTTGAAAACTATCAGTACAAAGTCAGCCCCTTCTCCTACAACTTAGTCTTAGAATGCTACATTGAGAACAGAGATGTTAAATGATGGGTCCAGGATCATAAAGCCTCTATGTGTCAGAGCCTGGATATAAAGACATGAAATCCTAAATCTTCCTGACTCTCCATTAATTACATCACACTGCCTCTCTGACTTTTATATAGTATTCACTTATTCTTTAATGTGATAATAATGATAACAATAGTTAGCACTTATATGGTATCTTTACAAAAAAAAAAATCACAAAATTTTTTACAAATATTATCTTAATTGATCCTGTAACATAGAAAATCATACTGCCATATTTTCTGGGGCAAGTTGGCAGTTTGCCCTAGTTAGAACATAGAACTTGGCATGAGCCAGGGGGCAGGTGGCACCTGGCAGTTGGAGCCAGAGTATATAAGAGCTTGCAGACCCCTGGCTGGGGTCACTTCTCATTTGTCCTTCTACCTCTTGGGATTTCTGGGACCCAGGGAGGTGGGAGTGGGAACATGGGAATTAGTTTCTTAGGCTAGGTAGGATCAAAGTATCATTGCAGACCAAATAGAAATATCATCTGATTCATCAACTATTCCTTTACCAAGAGATTATTTTATTTATCAACAAAAGAGACCACTTTATTTTCTGACCCAAGGCTGGTCCCTTAGGTCAGCTGAAGAGCATTCTAGGAAGTCTTTCAACATCTTAAACTTAGATTTAAGAAGGTAGCTGTTAGTTCTTAGTTTTACCTAAACCTCTCTCCAATCCCCTTTACCTAAACTTGATTATCAATAAACCCTTAGCTTTAATCCAAGAACTAGTTGTTTGCTTACCTTCACCTAAAGTCTAATAGGGACAGCTGCTTGAACATTCTAAGTGCTGCAGCCAGAGCAAACTCCTTTACAGTTAAACAGGAAGTATCATATCTCCCTTCCTGAATAATTCCTATATTCACCAATTGGAGTTATTCCTTCAGCAGGTCAAGGATTCCTAGCAAGAGAGTGAGTTATTCCTATCCCTCTCCTAGACTGGGTGCAGGGTAGTAGACTCTTTTACATTCAGTATCTCAAGTCCACAGCCCAGTGACTGGTCCATATCATCTTCCTGACAGCCTTACAGTTATTATAACCAATATCATCATTTGCAGGTCTACTATCCTCATTACAATTCTCATAACAGTGCTGTGAGGTTGGCACTCTTATTACTCTCATAGATGAGAAAACATAAGGATTTGCATTAACCACTGTTGAATCATACAAGCTAGCTAATAAGTTAGTTGATAATCGAACTCAAGTCTTTTGGACTCCAGGTCAGACACTGTGCTACCTAGATGCCTCTGCTGTAATATAACATTTATACATTTCATAATATAATTAACAATGCAATATAATTTGACCAATAATTTACTAAATCCAGGCATAAAAATTTAACTTACACAAGTCACCACACCCCTAATACTTTTTAAAATTTTAAAGATATCATGAAAAGTATGAAAACTTTTCAGGAAACCATAAAGAAATACTGATTTCATAGCATCAGATAAATAAATTTTATTTGTTTTAAGTCAGGCTGATATTCCTTTAATAAAGACATTTTTTAAACTATTAATCTTTTACCCAATTATTCACTCAAGCCAACACTAATGTGATGAGATCTACTTGTCAGGCTCAAGATTACTGAGAAATAGTATTTAATGATAAAGTAAAATAACACAGAAAATGGAAAAAGTTGAGACCAAATTCTCCTTTGCAGTTCTCAAAAAAAAAAAAAAAAAAAAAAAAAAAAAAAAAAAAAAAAAAAAGACAATAATGGTTTCCCTCCAATTAGTTTGCTGAGACTGATTCCAGTAGAAATACAAGGATGGGAAATTATGTAATTCAAACTTCTCTTTATTAGACTAAATGGATTTTCCAAGTGGAATAAAATTCAAATTTAAATTTTCATTTAAAAAAACTACCTACTGATAAAAATACCAATTAACACTTTGCATTGACTAAATTAGCAATATTAAAATGAAAAGATTATTACCCCTTCAAGTATTATGAGTAATGAGTTGATTTTTTTCCCTTGCCAGTAGGGTTATTTTTCTCTATTTAAATTAATTAATCAATAGTGTAAAATGTAAATTTTTTTTCATTTAAATCCTTTCTTCTTTGTTATCATAACTAATTTTACCTTATCTAATTTCAGACTTACTTATCATATAGAGATGAAGCCTGGTGGAACAGTCAGAGAGCTGTCTCAAAGCCAGAAGAACCTGGCCTCTGAAATACATTGGCTGTGCCCTCCGTTCAAGTCAAGTAAAAGCTTAACTGAGCAATTCTCTAATTTGAAGAGATGGGGTGAACACAAATAGATAATATTTCTCAGTAGTCTTATGCCTGTAATCACTTAGCAACTTGGCTAAATCTCATCACATTAGTGCCAGTGGTTGCTGGAGGCAGTTACCTCACCTGGGAGGAGTTCTTTATACCTGTGAAACCACAAGTCCTATTCTCTAGCTTTATCTTTATTAGAAATGTCATTTATTAAAAATGTAATTTAATTGCTTTTTAAAACTTCCTCCAGGTATATAGTAACTCTTTCATAATCTACAGTCTTAAGAGTTGCTGGAGCTCCTGAGAAGCTGCGACATGGCAGTAACAGTGGCAGAACCTGAACCTAAATCTTCTGACTCCAAGACTACATTTCTTTTTATACCCTACAGCAAAGTGCCTGGCTGGGTGAAGATCATTCTATAGAAGGGCAGTTAGGTGGTGCAGTAGATAAAGGTTAGATCTGAGGTCAAGAAGACTCATCTTCCTGAGTTCAAATCTGGCCTCGAACAGATCCTGGGCAAATCACTTAACCCTGTTTGCTTCAAAAGGTAAAAAAATATATAAATATATATATATA
>NW_025367542.1:0-5620 GCF_016433145.1 Gracilinanus agilis | reverse complement strand
GAAGGAAGGAAGGAAGGAAGGAAGGAAGGAAGGAAGGAAGGAAAAAAAGAATTTCAGTAAATAGCAAATCACAGATTTACAGAGGTTGGAAAGGACCTTGAAAAAAATAATAATTTTGTTTTTAAAAAATAAACTCTCTCTAGACAGAATTTATAGAATCTGAGACTATCTAGTTGAACCTGTGCTAGCTGGCAGAACTTTCCTTACAGCATCACCAACAAATGGACCTCCAGCTTTCTTTTAAAGGATTCTAGTGAAAGGGAGAGCAGCTAGGTGGCACAGCAGATAGAACACCAGACATGGAACCCAAATCTTGGGTTCAAATCTGATCTCACATACTTCCTAGCTCTGTGACCCTAGAAAAGTCACCTAATCCCAATTACCTGACCCTTACAGTTCTTCTGCCTTAAATCCTATACTCAAGATTGGTTTAAAAAAAAAAGATGAAGTTGGCATGGATATGTCCTCCTTAAAATGGAAAACCTGGGAAGAACCAGCCAATCAGAAGAGGCTAAAGGGACAAATGTACTTCTAATGTGAGAAGTCCAGAGTCACTTTTTAAGTGACTTGCTTAATGTCACACAGCTCATAAGTGTTGAGGTTGTTGTTGAGTCATTTTTCTAGTCATATTCAACTCTTCTTGTCCCCATTGGGAGGTTTTCTTGGCAGAGATAATGGAGTGGTTTGCCATTTCCTTCTCTGGCTCATTTTGCAGATGAAGAAACTGAGGCAGACAGGGTTAAGTGACTTAGCCAGGATCACACAGCTAGTAAATGTCTGAAGCTGGCTTTGAACCCATAAAGATGAGTTTTCCTGATTGCAGACCCAATGCTCTATCTCCTGTGCCACCCAGCTGCCCAAGTACTGGGGGCATGAATTCAAATCCAAGGTTTTGGACTCTAAGGCCAGCCCTCTTTCCATTATACCATTTAGTTTTCATGCTAAGAGAACTTTACACGAGAGGCATTATTACCATAATTCAAACAAGATTTCTCTTTGGAAAATAATTTCCAGTTTGGTTTAGTACATTCTGGTTTGGGTGGCAGGGCTATAATAGTGGACAGCCATGAAAGGATGGAGGAATGGATAATTAATTGTGAGATGTCAGAAGTCTAACAGTTGGTGTCAGGGCTCGTATTTTAGTTCTTTGATCCAGTCTGTCCCAGAGATTTGGTATAAGTCACTTAATCACACTTAAACTTCCTCAGTTTCTTTATCTGTACTCCAGACACGAAATAGAGAAATCTGGCTCAACATCTATGCAACTATAGTATATCAAAAACCTAGTTGGGACCCAGGCCCTTGCAGTTTCTGTGTCTTTACGCAGCATTTAGCGATGTGGCTTCTTTTCATCAATAGACAACATCTGAAATTATGTCTTTGTTTCTTTTTTATTAAAGTTGATATTTATTAAAGTTACTATTTATGTTTTTCAAAAAAACCAACACTCCCCAACTAGAGAAATTTGAAATAATTTATATAGTTTGTAGGCATAGATTAATTACTCAGTTTTCTTCATTAAAAGCTGTGCAAGCTTTTCAGATTAATAAATATGTATGACGGTATTCTGAAAATAATTTGAGGGTAAAACAGTTGTTTTTTTAAAACCTTACCTTCTATCTTAGAATCAAAGAAGGAAGGAAGGAAAGGAGGAAGGAAGGAAGGAAAGAAGGAAGGAAGGAAGAGAGGAAGGAATGAAGGAAGAAAGGAAGGGAGGGAGGGAGGAACGAAGGAAGGAAGGAAAGAAGGGACAAAGGAAGGAAGGAAGAAACAAAGGAAGGAAAGAAGGGAGGGAGGAACGAAGGAAGGAATGAAGGAAGGGAGGGAGGGAGGGAGGAAGGAAGAAGAAATTTCTAATTACTGTTGTTACACGAAGGCAGAAGAGTGGTAAAGGCGAGGCAATGGCAATTAAATGACTTGCTCAGGGTCCCATAGCTAGGAAGTATCAGATCAGATTTGAACCCAAGACCTCCTATCTCTAGGCCTGACCTTCAATCAACTTTGTCACCTTGGTGCCCCAACATTTATGTTTTAAAGGAAATTAATAGTTGTGTGTGTGTGTGCGTGCATATTTTTTGGGTTATTTGTGTGTGGTTTAATGAAATGAACTATAGACTTGGAATAAGGACCTGAGTTTGAATTCTGGCTCTGACATTTCCTATACAAGCCACTCAGCCTCTCTGGGGCTCACTTTTTTCATTTCCAAAATGGAGATATTTGTGTCATCTGCCTCACAGGTTTGTCATGAAGAAAGCACTTTGCAAACGTTAATCAATATGGGGCACCTTTATCTTTTGTTTTCCTCTGAATTAATTGAATCTAACAGGAATCCTCCTGCTATGAATAAGAAAATGTTGTTTGATACTTCTATCTTTCTGCCAATGGTCAATCCTTAAAGCAAAAAAAAAAAAAAAAAGTTTTTAATTCAAAGGATTGTTTCTTCAATGCCGTTTTTTGCAAAGTTATCTTCAGGACACAGAGTACATTTCTTTCAACATGGATGCTCTTGTTTTCTATCTGATTCCAATGTTCAGCATTAGAGAGGGGAAACTCCAGCATATGCTAGCCCGAGACCTTGTCCCTGGAGACATTGTGTGCCTTTCGATTGGAGACAGGGTTCCTGCTGACATCCGGCTGACAGAGGTAAGTTTATTCTAGAATGGATCTTTTGGGTCTTTCTTTTTTTTTTCTTTTAAAATCCCTTACTTTCTGTCCTAGTAACAAATCTAAGCAAAGGCTAGCCAATGGTTCCCAAACTTTTTTGGCCTACTGCCCCCTTTCCAGAAAAACTATTACTTAGCACCCCCTGGAAATTATGAAACTATTTATTGAACTCAGAATAGAATGTAATACAAAAAAAGGGTGGCCATCACCACCACCCCTGGATCACTACAGCACCCACCAGGGGGCAGTGGCGCCCACTTTGGGAATCACTGGGCTAGACAAATGAGGTTAGCTAGGAAGTATCTGAGGCCAAGATTTGAACCCAGCTGCCCCTTGGGTCACTTTCCATTTTGATGTTTTGTTTTTATATTACATACACTTACAGGTTATTCTCACTTTGCAAGAGATCTCTTAAAACAAAATCAGTAAAACTGAATCCTGAGATTGCATCTCTAGCAATCTGAGAATACACTGTGGAAACTGAAAGGAGACATATAAGCCATAAAAGAAAACAAAATATAGATTTCCCTGGAAACAGCTCTTTGAGCTCCATTTGCAGCAAATTCTATCGTTCAGAACCTATTATTCTTACTTTATTTGCAGTCAAAACCATTATGAGAATTTGATTCCCCAATCCTTGGCTGATTAAAAGTGCCATATCAGAAAGAAAAGGGTGTTGCTGGGGCCATTCAGTGTAAGGATAAACAGTGCTAAACATAGCTCAATAGCCCTTGAGGGCATCATTGTACTATAATACTACAAGATAAATATTTAATACTGTAGTATTAACAGATGTCTATGATGATGACCCCAAGCTGTGGTATATGTTAGGAAAAAACAGTGGCTTCAGAGTCAAAAAGGCCTGAACCTCAGTTCTAGTTCTGCTCCTTACTAGTAGCCTTACCTAGGAATAAGCCATTTCTCTTCTCTGGTCAATGGTTTCCTCCTCGGTAAAATATGGCGGCAGTGTAAGAAATAAAATTAATATAGAGTGATAAATTTAAAATATCATGGTTTCAAAGGGTTTATTGAAAGCCATTTAGAAAAATGAAGCCATGTGCCTGTTGAGTTAGTTCAAAATACGCGGGCCCTGTTACCTCTTCCTCCCATCCTGGCTCCGCTCCAAATCACCAAAAAAAAAAAAAAAAAAAGAGAGAGAGAGGAAGTACCAATGCTGTCCTCAGTCTTTATACTCCCGTTTTGGTAATTACACTTCCTGCCCACCTGATTACACAAGAGGAATCATGGGAAATGTAGTTTGAAAGAGATCTAAATGTCCACCAGAAGTTTAGAGCAGGGACCTCAAAATTAGTTCAAGGACTCCCAAATTTCCAATGTCACAGCAGCATGACACGGTTGGGAATCACTGGACTTAGAATTGGAGGAATGGGGTTAGAAATCCAGCTCTTCCACGCCGGGATGTCACTGTACCTCCGTCTATTCACCCCCTCTTTCTTCTTCTACAAAATGGGGTGGTTTGGATGATGGATCCTTTCAGCCCTAAGTTTATGATCCTACTGAATGATCCCTAAGAGCTCTTCTAGATTTCAAGGCTCTGATCTCCAACTCTTCAATTCCAGGATGCTCTGGCTTCAGATTAAGTCCTTGACACACACAGGCCTATGTTCTAAGCTCTCTAGCTCTGACATTGTGTGATCCCAAGGGTCACCGTCCACAAATTTGACTCTTGATGCTTTACAGCCTGATTTGAGAGTCAATAAGTTAGTTTATTGACAATGGGAACTGCAGAACTACTTGTTGAGCCATGAAAATGTGTTCTGGAGTAGCTTTAAATATGTTTTGCAACCATTCCACTCTGTTAAAGAATCAGCCTGAAAAGAAGCCTCCTTTCTTGAGAATGGCCTGGGATGAACAAAAAACATTATCTTCTTCACAGTTAAAAACAAAGGACAGAGACCACAGCCGTCTACACTGACCTGGTACAACCAGTAAGACCAGGTCACAGCTTTCTTTTTCTTTGTCATTTATGAACTAAAGGGGGACTTGAATTGAACCTGTCAGAACTCCAAGTAATGCTTTGTCTTTGGAGCAGGAGAAATCACTAAGAGCCAACTTGCTGCTTCTTTATGTTTGGTTGAAAGAGAAAATGACTGAAAAATCTTTTCTAGCATCTGTCTTGTTCCCTTTCATTGCCTCCCATCACAGCCACAGTGTAGTTGGTCTTTCTAGATGCTGTTTGGTCCCTCTTCTTCCTTTGGATCACTTGTTCTGAACGCTTCCAACACCAGGGGCCTCTTGGTGACATTCCCTTCTTCAATCCTGGCTGGCTGGCTTCCATTCCCACTAGTTACTGAAGCTGCTCTCTTGAATTGAATTTACTTGGCGTTATGAGCCGGCTACTCTGCTAGATGCTTGGGGTGCAGAGGCAAACATGATATTTTACCAAGAAGTACAAGATTTTTGGTTCAGGCCTTTGATTTCATTGGTATTGGAAATCCCTGGACTTATTATCAGCAACTGTTGCAACTTATAGTCTTAGAGAGTTTCCTGGGGGGCAGAGTGACTTGCACAGGGCTACCCAACTAGGATATATCTGAGATGAGACTTGAACACAGGTCTCCCTGGGTCTGAGGCTAACTCTATGTGCTGCACTGCCTTTCCAGGATCATACACATAGATGGATAAATCCAGAGTAATTCAGGGCTTGAAGTTCTGCTATTCTTTCCTCTCTTGCCCCCTGGGGGTAGGGGATGGGATTTGTAAAGGAACAAAAGGGAGAGAAAAAGATGAGAAAGAAGAGAACAGGAGAGCAACAAAAACAGAGAAGGTAGAATGAGAGGGGGGAGGGGAAGGGGAAGGAAGGAAGAGGAGAAGGAGGAGGAGGAGGAGGAGGAAGAGGAAGAGGAGGAGGAGAGGAAAGAGAAGGAGAATGAAAAGAAGAAAAGGAGGAGGAAGAGAGAGGGAGAGAAAGGGAGGAGAAAGAGGGAGGGAGGGA
>NW_025367541.1:0-4093 GCF_016433145.1 Gracilinanus agilis | reverse complement strand
ATTTTATTATATATCATATATATAATACCTCCACTATGACAGGACTATTCATCAGGATAAAAGTCTAAAATTTAATCTGCAGATTTACTCTATGCTTGCAGTTAGACACTGGATTATTGACCTTAAATTTGGAGTGAGAAAGGAACTCAAAAATTTTTGTCCAGCTCATTTTACAGATCATTTTACATATGAGGATACTGAGGTAGAAAGCTTCCATAATTCATCACCTCTCAGATTCAGAATCTAAATCTAACTCATCTGTCAGAATAACTGGTGGTCTTTCCCTTGTAAGGGTGAAAAAGGGATTTTATGGGTTCAATATATTAAAAGATGATTGCCAAAGGATTGAACTATTATCAATCCTCAATTAAGAATAATCTCAAATCAAAATTGACTTTTATGGAACTTTATTTACATGAGAAGAGAGAGAGGAAGTAAGGAAATAAGAATCTATCCCACTAATTAATCCAGGTAGGCCTTAACCCTCAGCTGAGGGTTAAAGGCCTGAGGCCTGGAGGTGAATGGAGGAAACTTTATTCACAGAATCTATAAAAAGAAGTTTCTTAATAGATGTTCAGGAAGATTCAGTCTTTAAATTCACCATGTGGAACAGTCTAGGTCATGAACCATCAAAGCTTCCTCAGGTTCCCTTCATAAAACCAGAAGACCCCTCACTCACTCAAATCCCTCTTTTTAAAGGGGTCATTCATGTGTCACTTCCAGTGTCTACCCCTAGCCGACGTGTCCAATCACAATAGATGATTCTCTTAGAACATGTAGGGGGCTGGTCAATCAATTCTGATTAGTCACTTACTCTGGCACACTTGGGTTAGGACCTCCCAAGATTGGAGGTACTCTTACCTTTGGTGATTAAATCGAAAGATGGGCAGTGTAGACTTAATCTAATTATCACAATCACCCCTGTGATCTTTTGGGAGACTGGTCTCCCCAATTGATCATTTGACAAAATCATCTTGTACCCCTAAGTTCTAACTACAATAGTTAGAGATAAGAGGTAAATAGAAGAGATAGAAAGAGAGAGAGAAAAACCAATATTTTGCTAGGCTCATTGACAAAAAGCCAATTGGGGGCAATCCCTTTTGGCATAAGAGTTTACAATTCAAATAATTGTGTTCAATCTCCTCAAGTTCAATTAGTTGCAACCCAAAGTTCATTTTGGATCATCTTGATTCAGTGTTGATTTCTGCAGGCATCTTTTCTGGATCATCTTGATTCAGTGTAGGTTTCTGCAGGCAAATAGTCAATTTTCTGGTTTCAAAGCATTAGCAGACTTCTTTTTTTGAAAAAATATTTTCTCAAACAAAATTTTAAAACTTGATTTTTATAAAAATACTATCCCCCCTGAACAGGGTGTTTAAAAAAGAAACACTCAGATCAGCTCAGAATACATCATTGAGTTATGGGGTGTATGAGCCAATTATCAAAAGAAAAACCAAAAACATAAGAAAATTAAATTTTTGGAGAAATAAAAATTCAAAACAAGAATCAAAATATCAAAAATCTATGTATGTAAAAGTTTTAAGTAAACAAGAATAAATTCATAAAAAGTCCTTGTATTAGGGTCCAATTAAAGTAAATTATGTACCATAAATCTGTAAAACAAAATGCAGTAATATTGCACTTACCCATTGGCAACCAAGACTACAGCAAGTTGGCATATCCTAAGAGAAATGAGGACTAGATTTTTATGTAAAAGGGAAAGGTCATTCCCTGGTCTGATTTTCCTTCAGTCTCAGGGGTAGGGGAGCCACAATGATGATGGCCAACTTTTGGTACTCTACTGGTAGTGTACTACGAAGAGTCCTATAACTAAACATATGTCAAGCGTCTCAACTTCAAGTCTCACACTAGGTTCAAGTCCTTTAGTATTGGCAGAGAAGTTCAACAATCCTACTGGATTGGTATGGTCTTTTTTGACCTTGTCCTCCATGGCACTATATGTTGGCTCTGTTATTCCCTTCTTCTGGAATCAGACAGAATCATTAATCACAGTCTTATAATATTTAATGATTAATGACAATTACCATAGTCTAGGGCTTGTGGTGTATGCATTAATATTATAGGAAATATATTTTAAACTTATATTACTGCAGAATCAAAAATTAATGTTGATTATATGTGCTTTTAAGTATAAGGGAAAAAATCAAATATTCTATTTGAAAAATAAAAGGCAATAGTAAAATAAAATCCAGGAATTCAGTGTGTTCCCAAAAATGGTGTCTAATTTTCTATGGACTATTATCTCCAATCTTTATAATAGGATACAGTCAATCAGTTTCAATGGAAGATGCTCTCTTTATATGTGAGCAATGAATCTGAGTCCTTTTCTCCAATTTTTATAGCTGTTGGAGTGGTTAATAAAATTTAAAATGGACCTTCCCAGGAAGACTGAGTTGCTCCAGTGAGCTGGAAATTCTTTATATACACCTTGTCTCCTGGGTTCAGGTCATGAAGTGAAAAATCTATGGGTCCTGCTTGTACTGCAGTTCTGGATTCATGGAGTTCATGCAGTTTATGCTGCAATTCCTGTATATAGGAAGTAATAGAAGTATCTCCTCCTAATAGTGACATATATGCAGGAGAAAAAGGCTTAGACTGTAGAGGGGGATATCCAAAAAGCATCTCTTATGGTGAGATACGTAGATCTCCCCTGGGCCTTGTATATTTGGAATTGGGGAGATGCCATTTAAAAGTAAGTTACAAATTTCCTATGGACATGTGGGGACTATCAAACTACATTTTCTGTGGTCCAACTGGTTTCCAGTTTCTGGTTCTTTGGGCGTGGGGACCCCTACGTCTCCACGCATAGGATAGTTTAAATGAGAGGAGGGCCTAAAGAATGCCTCTTGATCTTCCTGAGGGGCTGGCATACCAGGGGGACAGGATGGGCTTTGGTGGTAAATATAAAAGATAGGCATGGTCTTACATATATTTTTACCAACATGGCCATGGCTTTAATTAAACTACTAATTTCTCTTATTATATCAGTCTTTATCATTTTAATCTTAACAATAATGGCAACCACAAGGTCAAAATTCAAATTCTCAATTTTCCAGATAGCCTAAAGAGAGCCATGCCTGTTTTTTGGCCATCTTGCTCAGCTCTTTTGGGCAATTTTTAAAAAAAGGAAAGTGGCCTTGCTCACCATGCTTTTGCTAAAAGCAACAGCATGTTTTTGCCTCAGGTGGGACTCAGCCAGTCAGTCCAGCCCAACCCACCTTGGGAGGTCAGGCCAGCCATTTCTGGCTTCTGGCTTTAAACCCAAAATGCCAGAGCCCAGCCAGTATCGTCTCTCCCCTGATCTCCTGGGTCTTGACCTAGTCTCCCTTCCTGACTCTTCCCTGCAGAACCTCAAGCCTGCCAGTGCCCCAGTGCCTGTGATCTCTGCCGCTTTTCCTGCTGCCTCATGTTTCTGCCTCAAGCCTGCCATTGCAGACTGTTTCTGTTGATCCGGAATCCTGAGATTTCCGAGGAGCAACTCCCGCCCTGACTTGATGAACATCGCCATTTCAGCTTCAGCTCTGCCTCTAAAGATTTCAGAAGTAACCCCCTTTCTCCCTACTCTCTTATAGAGGACTCTTAACCTGGAAGGCCATTCTTGCCCTCCACAGGGAAACCCCGCCCACAATTTCTACACGTGGGATTTTCTACAAAACTGGCCTAAGCTTTTCTCTAGCCCCGAGCCCATGACCCGACCCCACGTGGATGCTAGCATCTGAACCTTGAACTACTGATTATTCTTCATCAGGTGCATGGCCTATTCAAACTTTCTTGTGATTAAGAACTGAACATCAGGGGAAGAAATTCACCCCGTACCTGCTTAGAACTTTGTACTTAAAAAACCCCTTAACTTTTAAAACCTCAGAACTCAGAGTTTTAAAGAGACTATATCTCACTGTATTTTGCTAATTAGTTTTGTGAATTAATCTTGTTTATTTCATTGACTTTCCTATTGCACTGAATCATTTTAAGCTAATGAAGTTTCTGCTTATGATTTTATTATATTTCCTAATTTAATTAAAGCTTACTGTATCAAAACCACTGCGGTTTATATATATATATATATATATAT
>NW_025367540.1:0-2991 GCF_016433145.1 Gracilinanus agilis | reverse complement strand
AATTAGTCCAGTTATTCTGGAAAGTAATTTGGAACACTGATGCCAAAGTCAGGAAATCATTCATGCCTTTGGATGCAACTAGACCAGCACTGGCTAGACTGGTGATGGCAAACCTATGACACGCGTGTCGTGTAGCCATTTTTGATGACTTGTGGCCCCATGCCAAATGCTAAGGATGAAACATTTGCTATAGTGCAGTGTAGATACTCTGTGCACTATAGGTGACAATTCTACCGTTATTAATTTACTTACTTTGGTTTATTAAATACTGTCACACATTACAGTTATACATTTTTGTTATTTAAACTATAAATATTGCAAAATCATGGTTTTTTTTCTCAAAGTGACACACCACCCGGGGGATGCTCGCTTTTTTGGCGAACTTTGACACACCGAGCTCAAAAGGCTGCCTATCACTGGGCTAGAACCTATCCCCCTCCCCCAAAATCAGAGAAAGAGCAGAAGATCCTTTAGTTATAACAATGTTTAGAGCAGCTCTTTTCATGGTAGCCACATAAAGAAAACTAAAGAGAGCCCCACCAATTGGGGAAAGCTAGATAAAATCATGATGTGTGAGTGGGATGGGATAGGATCGCTCCATGAGAAAAGATGAAATGGAAAATTTCAGAGAAAACTGGGAAGAACTCTCTGAACAGATGGAGAGGGAGGTGGGCAAAACAAGCAGTCTTGTTTTGTCATGAAAAACCACTTTGAAAGCCTTTAGATCCCTGCGCACTGCACTGAGCAACAGCAAACCCAGAGGCTTGCCTATTTGGGCATGGTGGGGTGGGGGAGACTTTGTTTGGCTGAGCTGGGTGTACTTATGGTAAAGCTATTTGGGTTTGGGCTTATTTTTATTGTCCTTTGGGGGTGGGGAGCAGGAGAGGAAGGAAAAAAATTGTAAAAGGCCAAAAAGAAACCTCCATGCTGATGATGTCAGTTTGGAAGACCCTGGACCAGTGGCATCCCCCTCCTTTCTCCCCATGAAGAGGCTAGAGTCCCAAAGCCCCACATGTCCATTGTAGAGATGACCTAGGCACTTGGCCAACGTCTAACCAGTCAGGTCAGCACTCAAAGGCTCCTGATTCCAATTCCCCCATCTTCCCTTTGCAAGTGCAGCTCTTTGGCCTCAGACTGGACTTGGACAACATTGCTGACTCCTTCTTGGTCCCTCTGGGGCTCCCTCTGTTCTCTCAGGCTTCCTGCGGACTAAGCTGCAGCTAGAGCCTCCCAGAATGTCGGAACTGGAAAGAGCGGCAGAAGTCTGGAGCCAGCCCTCCCGGAACTGCACCAGGAGAGCCCACCACCCCCTGAGGCAGCCTGTCTCACTCAGGGTTCATTCTGGCTGGGAGGAAGTTCCTCCTGGCGTCTAGCCTGAACCAGCCTCTCTGTCACTTCTTCCATTCTTCTTCACACTGACCTCTGGGGACCAGGAGAACCAGTCCCATCCCTCCCTACCCTGTTCTGACCTGCTCTGAGGTAGAGGCATCAAACAGCCATGTGGGACTGTGGCCAAGGGTGGCAACCCTGCTGCTTCTCCTGCCCCTGGGAAAGCTCCTCCAAACCTGAGGCTGGAGAGAGAGAGAGAGAGAGAGAGAGAGAGAGAGAGAGAGAGAGAGAAAGAGACAGAGAGAGACAGAGACAGAGACAGAGAGAGACAGAGAGACAGAGACAGAGAGAGAGACAGAGAGAGAGACAGAGAGAGAGAGAGAGAGAAGGACAAGAGAGAAAGGAGAAAGAGACAGAGACAG
The DNA here is from genome assembly GCF_016433145.1 of Gracilinanus agilis. Taxonomy (NCBI): domain Eukaryota; kingdom Metazoa; phylum Chordata; class Mammalia; order Didelphimorphia; family Didelphidae; genus Gracilinanus; species Gracilinanus agilis. The sequence goes on along the minus strand of NW_025367540.1, from coordinate 1,240 downwards.
GGACACAGAGACAGAGACACAGGGAGAAAGAAAGACAGAGACAGAAAGAGAGAGAGACAGAGGCAGAGACAGAGACAGAGACACAGAGAGAGACACAGAGAGAGACAGAGACAGAGAGAGAGACAGACAGACAGACAGAGAGAGAGAGAGACAGAAGAGAGAGAGACAGAGAGAGAGAGACAGACAGACAGACAGAGACAGAAGAGAGAGAGACAGAGAGAGAGAGACAGAGAGAGATATCTTTCCATCAGGGGAAAGATGGAGACAGAAAAAGAGAGGTAAAGAGGGAGGGAAGGAGAAAGGGAGAGAGACAGAAAGAGGAAACAGAAAAAGAGATAGACAAAGAGAGAATATCAGAGGCAGCAGGGACAGCAATACAGAGATTAAGAAGGTAAGGTCCAAGCAACAGAGACACAGACAAAGGGTCAGAGATTATATAGAGTCCCAAAGGGACCAAGCAGGGAGAAAGCCTGAGAGTGACAAAGAGACAGAGATGAAGGGATATATATTAGTAGAGAAACGTATAGGGATGGTGAGAGCCAGAGACAGGCAGTAAGACACAGGAATGGTGTGAGAGGGGAAGAGGAAAGAGAAAAACAGAGACAGAGAGAAAGAAGAAAGAGACTGACAGAGGAAGAAGCAAAAAGAGAGAGGCTGAAGGAGACAGATAGGGGAGGGAGAGAGACAGAAACAGAAGAGACAGTAACAGAAGAGAGAAAGAGAAAGGTCCAGATAGAGAACAAAGACAGGGACAGAGATAGAAAGACAAGAGAAAGGCAGAAGAAAAGAAAGATAAAGAGACTGGAGGGAGAGAGAGAAGAAACAGAAATAGGAGAGAGACAGAGACAGAGAGAGAGAGAGAGAGAGACAGAGAGACTGAGAGAGACATGGAGAGAGACACAGAGAGAGAGGGACAAAGATAAATATAGAGACAAAAACAGGGACAGAGACAGAAAGAAAGAGACAAAGGCAGAAAGAGAGACAGACAGGGGAGGGAGATGCAGACAAACAGAAGAGACAGAGACATGAGAGGGAGAAAGAAACACAAACAGAAGAGAGAGGGAGAAAGAGACTGACAGAAAGAGAGAGTAGGAGGGAGAAGGACAGAGAGGCAAGGAGAGAGACAGAGAGAGGGAGAGAGAGAGAGAGACAGAGAGAGACAGAGAGAGAGACAGAGAGAGAGAGAGAGAGAGAGAGAGAGAGAGAGAGAGAGAGAGAGAGAGAAAGAGAGAGAGAGAGA
>NW_025367539.1:0-6662 GCF_016433145.1 Gracilinanus agilis | reverse complement strand
GAGAGAGAGAGAGAGAGAGAGAGAGAGAGGAGAGAGAGAGACTGTGTCTGTGTGTGTGTACATGTGCAGGGAGGGTCTGAGATGGAGAAGGGATTAGACCCTTCTCAGAATGCTCGCAAATAAAAGAGTGTTATAGAAAGACAATGGAAAAAGAGATAGAGCTCCAAAAAATTTTGAGGATCTTGAAGAGGTGGAAGCAGGGCATTCTGAGGAGGTAGAAAACTCTCCTTCTCCAAAGAACGAAAGTAGAACCACAGAAGCTCACAGGTGAAGCATCATTCTAGTAGGTACAAGATGAAAATCAGCAGGGGCATTTGGTGATTTACTACTTAGGGATTCTGTAGCCACTATTTGGTGACTTGATAATAACAACAGAAGGGTCTATTGTATTCTTGGGGCAAGTATCCAAAACAGAGGGGAGGACTCCCAAGACCACCCAAATTGATGACAGATCTTTCCAGTGATTCATGGGCAGTGTGGGGGGGCAAAAATAATACAACCAAAAGGAACCTTTAAAAGTATTGCCAATGATTATGAAGACTTGGGTATGAAACTGAAGACCAAAGGGGCACAAGCTGTGTTTTTCTCACTGTTGCCCATTGAAGGAAGAAGATGCAGAAAAGAAAAATTAATTTGGGAAGGGAACAGTTGGTTATGAAGGTGGTATCCGAAAATGGAATTTGGACTTCTGGACCACAGCTTAAAATATAAGATGACAGATTTCAGTGATGCCAAAAGACAAAATACCAAAGTGACACCAAAACGGTACCACAGTGATATCAAAGACTGATAAGCATGCATTTTTCTGAGTGTAGTTAGGTAGTTCAGTAGTTTGAGAGCTAAGTTTAGATATGGGAGGTCTTGGGTTCAAATCTCACTTCAGATACTTCTAGAACCTGTCACGACCCCCATTTTTGTCCTTACTGCTCTTCTACCTTAGAACTAATAAACAGTATTGATTTTTAAACAGAAGGTAAGGGTTTAAACAAAAAAGAATGTATTTGCCTATTGTCTTGCAAGTCTCGTCAAAAGGTCTTTAAACTAAAAAAGATAGGAGACAGACAAGATTGCCTGCATATATTCCCCAAATTAGCACAAAGAGTAATTTAAAAAATAGAAATTAGGACACCAAAAAATTTAAAGAAGACAAAATCTAACAAAGGAGCCAATGAAAAACAACAACAAAACTCAATACATGCTTCTAATACGTGCATTCAGATGCCAGACTTTAGGTAACAAATAGGAATATCTATAGGTCCAAACATGAAAAAAAACAAATTTGGCCTCATTAGTGTTCCGGAGATTTTATGGGGTAAAACCTATGATTAAGCCTAACCATACATGTGTATTCAAAAAAATAGGTAAAGTGGGCAGCTAGCCAGCTTAGTGGATTGAGAGGGTCCTGGGTTCAGGTCTGGCCACACTTCCTAGCTATGTGGCCTTGGGCAAGTCACTTAACCCCCTTTGCCCAGCCCTTACTGCTCTTCTCCCTTGAAACCAATACACAATATTGATTCTAAGATGGAAGATAGGAGTTAAAAAAAAAAAAGATAGGCACCGAGACTTAGAGGAATATCATCAAGCATAACTCTGGCTGTGTCTACCATACTGAAAAGGATAGACAAAAGGGCATTGGAGGAGAGGGTACAATTATATATCAAGAAGGTACATTCATATGAAAAATCCAGAAACCCAAGTGGAGGATCATGAAGAAAAGTATTTGGTGAAAGTAAATGGAAGGAGAAAAAGGAATACTTTTATAAATTGATATTCTCTATAGACTACATGTCCAGAAAGAGGAAATGGATGAGCAGTTTAGGAAACAAATCATAAGCAGGACACAAAGAAATATTATAGTAGTGTTGTTAGGAGACTTCATTTTTCCAGATTTCTGCTACAACTCCCTCTCTATCACAAGCAAAACAGCTAATAACGTCTTGACATGTATTAGTGACAATTTCATCCATCAAAATATGGAACTATCAACAAGGGAAAGTTTTATTCTCCATTTCTCACTAACAAAGAGAAATAACTAGCTCCTGGGATGGAGAGAAACCCCTTCCTCCTAGAGTTCATGACACAGACAGGGTATATTACAAATTCATGGAGTACATTACAAATTCATGTTATCTACCCTTGCCTGGGCCTCCACCATGGCAGGTTAGTCCTTGTATTCCTCTCTAATTGATTCCCTATCTCATTCCCCATAAAAAATATTACAAGCTCCATCCCTCCTCAGGCTCCCCACACTTACCCCTCTATTTTCTCTCCTCTCATACATTCTTTGATCATCTGCAATCTGGTTTCCAGGTTCATCACTCAACTAAAACTCATCTCCAAAATTTTCTGTGATCTCTTCTTTCCTAATTTTACAGTCTTTTCTCAGCACTCTTCCTTATTGACTTACTGACTTCATTTGAAACTGTTGATCACCTGTATATTCCTTCTTCTCTTGGTTTTTGTGACACTGCTTTCTCTTGAATTCTACCTAGGCTCTCTTCTCCTTCTTCATTTTCTCTCCTGGAAATTTTATCAGCTCCAATGGATTTAACTATCATGTTTATGAAGGTGACATACGCATGTGTGCATGTACAGAGGCAACTAAGCACCACAGTATATAGAGGCTGAGCCTGGAATCAGGAAGACTTGAGTTCAAATCCCACATCAGGCAATCACTAATTGTGTGACCCAAGGCAAGTCATCTAATTTCTTTCTGTCTCAGTTTTCTCAGCTGTAAAAAGGGGATAATAATAGCACCTACTTCACATTGGTTGTTGTGAAAATAAAATGAGATAATAAAGCACTTAGTGTATGTAATGTGTGGCACGTAGTAGATGCTTAGTAAATGTTTGTTTTCTTTTTTCTTTTTTACACATATGCACATTTGTGTGTTTAAACAAAAACATAATGTGTGTGGGGCAGCTGGGTAGCTCGGTGGATTGAGAGCCAGGCCTAGAGACTGGAGGTCCTGGGTTCAAATCTGGCCTCAGACACTTCCCAGCAGTGTGACCCTGGGCAGGTCACTTAATCCCCATTGCTTAGCCCTTACCACTCTTCTGCCTTGGAGCCAATACATAGTACTGACTCCAAGATGGAAGATAAGGGTTTAAATAAAAACCATAATGTGTATATACATACACATTCACACCTATGTCCAATCTTTTCTGGACTACATCAGGAATTGGACATTTCAAACTGGATATCCCAGACATCTCAAATGCTGCATGTTCAAATCAGTCCTCATTATCTTTCTCTTCCAAACTTTCCTACTTCTCATGAAATTGCTATCATTTTTCCAGTCTTCCTGATTTCAACATTGTTCTTTTTTTTTTAAGCCCTTATTTTAGAATCAATACTAAGTATTGGTTCCAAGGCAAAAGATTGACAAGGGCTCAGTAATAGGGGTCAAGTGACTTGCCCTGGGTCATTTAAATAGGTAGTATCTGGCTCTCTATTCATTGAGTCACCTAGCTGCCCTTTTCAGCATTGTTCTAGGCTTTTCACTTTTCTTCTTTTCAAATAGCTGATTAATTGCCAAATCATGCCGTTTTGGCCTCATGATCATTCCTTTTCTCTCAGAGTTCCATCACTTCCAATCTAGATTATTCCAACAGTCTCCTGACTAATCTTCCTGCCTCAAGTCTCTGCCTCCTTGCATCTATTTCAAACACTAATGCCAAAGCAGTTTTAAGTTCAGACCTAATCATGTGGCTCAATCATCTCCAGCGGTTTCTTATTGACTCTAAGTTGAAATAAAAGCTTTTGGCTTTAGCTTTTAAACCCTTTTGCAACTTGGTCTCAACCTATCTTCCCAGCCTCACTGGACACCTTGCTAAACATTGTGATCTGGCCAAAATGGCTTTTTTTGTGTGCTTTTCACACATTCCTGTGCCTATGCACTGGCAGTTCCACAGGTCCAGAATGCCCTCTCTCCCCATCACTCCCTTCACAGAGTTCCTATGAGTTCTTTCAGCCACACTTCAAGCACAGTATTCTATGAGAAACTTTTCCTGACTCCCTAAACAGCTAATGTTCTGTCTCCCAAACTTTCTTTTAAACTTTGCTTTGATTTGCATTTACACTTTTTCATACTGAGGCTATTTATGAACACCCAAGTCTCATTCTTAGTCTTTATATCCTGAGAATTTAGCACAATGTCAGGCACTTAAATGCTTATTAATTGATTGAGGAGAAAAGGAAATCTGGGTACGGTCTAACGTGTACTCTAGATTTTGGGAAAGCCAATTTCAAAGCATTCATAGGAAAAAGAGTTATGATCCCATGAACAAAGCCATAGCCCAAGAGGCAAGGGAGATGTTCAAGAAGGAGATTCTAAAGTATGACAAATGAAATTCTCTGGAGGCTTTATTTTTTTTTTAAACCCTTGTACTTCGGTGTATTGTCTCATAGGTGGAAGATTGGTAAGGGTGGGCAATGGGGGTCAAGTGACTTGCCCAGGGTCACACAGCTGGGAAGTGGCTGAGGCCGGGTTTGAACCTAGGACCTCCTGTCTCTAGGCCTGACTCTCACTCCACTGAGCTACCCAGCTGCCCCAAGGCTTTATTTTTCATTACATAATATTATTTTATTAAAAACTACTCAAGATTAAAAAAAATTTACCTTCTACTTAAAATGAATACTGTGTATAAGGGTTAGGCAATAAGGGTTAAGTGACTTGCCCAGGGTCACAGAGTTAGGAAGTATCTGTTGCCAAATTTCTCCAGGCCTGGCTTTCAGTCCAATGAGCAACTTAGCTGTACTACCCCATCCCCACTCAAACCCTCTTCCTTATAACCTCTCCCTCTAAGATTTCTAAACTAGCCAACAATTCCTACACAATATAAACAGAGGTGGCCACCTGAGAGAAAGATATGCAAAAGCCAAAAGGCTTGGGGAGAAAAAAAGGAAAAAAGCCTCAGTTTTTGGCGCAAAAGCCCATATAAATACTCCTTATAATATAGCCATCCAGGCCCTCCCCAGTATATCCTAAGAGATTTCTCATTGGACGATAGTCACACAAGAAATTAACTTGAGACTTCCTCCTAGGAAGACCTTCCCAAGCCAAGTCACTCTGACATGTGGCTTCCAACATGGCATCTGCCTACCTGATTAATTACTTCACCATCCAAGATAGTTCTTGTTTACAAATAAATAAAGAATAGATCTCTTCCAGTGGAGTCTTCACTCTTACTTATAGACAATAGAAATGAGGATCTAACATAGTCTTAGGGAAAGACAGCTTGAGCTTCAGCCTTAAAATCAAATTGTCAGAGTTCTTAAATCAAAAAATTTTTGGGGTGGGTACAAAAAGGAGTACAAATTAATATTAATTTCCCACAGAAGACACAAAGGGAAACAGTTCCAATCCAATGAAGAGAGGAAAATGGGATTTTTCTGAAGAGACTTATATGGATGCACAGGAAATTCACCAATTAACTTAGACTTTAAAAAGAAATTTTTGGGGACATGGAAGCAAGCAGAGGAGGAAGATGGAAGCAAACAGAGGAAGAATGTAAGACCACATCTTGGTTCTATAAAATCGTGTTGGGAGCGCTAAACTCAAAATGGGTTGAAAGTGTCAAGGGAAGATAACAAAAAAGGGTATTGCTTATTTTTAGTCATATTGGGAGAAAAGAAAGATTTAAGGAGCAGGGATAGGACTTCCTGCTTGGCTGGATAATAACTGTCAAGAGAGAAAAGAAAAAAGATGCTTAATCCTTATTTTTGCTTTTCTGTTTTCTATGAAGAAGAATAACTTTTGCATTGGTCATGACACAACAAAAAGGACTAATAAGGAGTTGATGCCCAAGAAAAGTAGGGAATAGTAAGAGAGCTCCTAGGCATCTGTAATGATTTTAAGTCACCTGGTGCAGATCAAATATGTCCTCAGATACTGAAAGACCTGACAAGTGTGATTGCTTAGCCACTGTCAGTGATGTTAGATCAGGAGTTGGAGGCAGCTAGGTGGCTCAGTGGATTGAGAGTGAAGTCCAGAAATGTGTGTAAATGGAATTAGCTCACCCTCATTCATTCTTTAGACTTTAGCCACCAGGAATAATGTCATCCCACCCAACTTAGAATTAAGTGGGGAGGGGGAGGTCTGTGACCCGCATGTGATAGTAAGTGACAAATAAAAAACAAGTGACTGCCCTTTGGGCAGTTCAAAACAGGGTTGAGGCTGCCATATGTCCATGTAAAACTGGAGGTGGATGCAGGAAGTGACAGAAACTGCAATCTTTTAAATATGATGTAACTTCCTGTGAGGGGCTTTTTGCCTTTTGAATTTAGCGTTGGAGGAGCTCTAGTGAGACCTCAGACTGCTTCCCTTTGAATTGTCATGTGGGTAAGTTAGGTGGACTCTCTTTCTTTCCCTCAAGAGGCCTCTTATCTTAGAGAAGGTCTTGTAGATAGAAGCCTTGTTTAATTAACCTCTGTGTCCCCTCTCCTGGGGCCTCTGAAGCCATACCTGGTTCAGGCTTCTGGTCCAGGCCAAAGTTTCTCTCTCTTATTTTCTCTACCTTCAACCTTCCTAATTGTAAATAAATCACCATAAAAGTCATCCTGACTTGGGTCTTTTATTTTGGAATCGAGTAATCTATTCCTGGCAACCAAACTTTAAATATCCAGTCCAACCATAATTTTTCCCATTTTCCCCTTTTACA
>NW_025367538.1:0-8796 GCF_016433145.1 Gracilinanus agilis | reverse complement strand
TATATATACATATATATAAAGCAAGTATATATATATACATATATATATATAATACAATAAGTAAGTTCATATATATGAACTTATTTCATTGGTTATAAATTATTCAGGAAAATTAAATGAAAATTCTACAAGAGAAAATAATGAACCTGTAATGAAGAGTACACTTTCTAAGCATTCCTTAAAAAAAAAAAAAGATCAAATCAAAGTAGAAATTTTAAAGTAAAAACACAGGAGTCATGAAAAACAGAAAGGGAAAATTTGAAAGAACGTTTAGAAGGGACTTCATAATGATGAACTTTCTACATTCAGAAGAAAAGATGGTCAGGGGGATAAAGAATGATTAGAATAAGCATGAAGCATCGCTGGTGAGCACATTCATGTCTCATGACTCTTTACTTCTTATCAAGAGAGGTTGAGAAATATAAGGAAATAGGATGGAGAGGAACACATAAACTGTGAATACAAATGAATAAATTTACCATAACAGGGAAGAGGACTGGATGGTTTAGAGAATAGATTAGAACAATATGCTATTTATAAGAAATATATTTGAAAAAGTCAGGAAAAGTATAAGTAAAGTAAAAGTAAATAAAGTATAAGAAAAGTAAAAATAAGTAGCTAAAGGAAAATCTCATTTTACATTAGACAAACAAAAATTAAAAAAAAAATAAAAATAAACAAAGAGCAATTATTACCTTAGAGAAAGCCAGAGGGAGGAAAATATTGAGTTGATTAAAAAAGATAAACAAAAAAAACAAAGATCAAATGTAGGCTCCATTTTACTTTTTGGTATCGTAGACAATAAATTCTTTCTAATGTTAACATATATGCACTAAATGACATAGCATCTAAATACTATAAGGAAAATATCAATAAAGTAGAGGAAGAAATAGACACTAAAACTAGAATAGGGAGTTGCCTTTCAGAAATAGACAAATCTAACCAAAAAACAAATGAGAAAGTAATTTAGGGCAAGAATGTAATTTGAGAAAAGTTATATATGCTAAATCTTTGGTGGTTTTTAAATGGATATGGAAAGGAATATTTATATTTCTTAACTGCACTACAACTTTACAAGAAATTGACCATGAATTAATCCATGAAACCTTAAAGATGCAGAAAACCAAAAATATTGAACAGAACCTTTAACAACAATTCAATGAAACTGTATTCAACCTTGCTCCCTTCTGACTAAGACAACTATTAAATAGAAACAAAATAATTTAGTCCTAAGAAATCATCAATGAAAAATCATAGAAATTATAGTTTCATTAACATAATTACAACAATGAAATAACATACTATAATTTTGTATAGATAGAAAACTCCACCTAAATTTTTCCTACCCACATCCCATTTGACATGAGTACTTTGCATGATGGAGGGCTGACAGGAGTAAAAAGTGTGGTGCTTGAGGGGAGGTCTCTCTCTCTCTCTCTCTCTTCTCTTATTCACAGTTGGCGCCGTGGTGGAAGAGTCATGAGGGGGAGCTCTGGTGCCTGCTGTGTGCTGGAAAATGTTTTAAAGACTTTGGTGGGTTTCCTGATTCATCTCAGGGTATTATTTTAGATACATGATATTTTCTGTCCTTTCCTACATTTCCTTTTTTTTCTTAAATCTTCATTTTTTTATTAAAACTTAATTGTTAGGACTCCTGGGCTAAGATCTTTATAACAAAAACCTCTGACAAAGGTCTAATTACTCAAATTTATGAGGAGCTAAATCGATTGTACAAAAAGCAAGCCATTCCCCAATAGATAAATGGGCAAGGGACATAAATAGGCAATTTTCAAATAAAGAAATCTTTAATAATCAATAAGTACATGAAAAAAGTTCTGAAAGTCTTATAATTACAGAAATGCAAATCAAAGCAACTCTGAGGTATCAACTCACACCCAGCAGATTGGCTAACATGACAGGAAAGGAAAATAATAAATATTGGAGGGGATGTGGCAAAATAGGGACTCAATTCATTACTGGTGGAGTTGTGAATTGATCCAACCCTTCTAGATGGCAATTTGGATCTATGCTCAAATGGTTTGAAAACACTGCCTGTTCTTTGACCCAGCCATACCACTGCTGGGTTTGTATCCCAAAGAGATAATAAGGAAAAAGATTTGTGCAAAAATATTTATAGCCAAGCTCCTTATGGTGTCAAAAATTGGAAAATGAGGGATGCCCTTAGATTGGGGAATGACTGAACAAATTTTGGCATCTGTTGGTGAAGGAATACTATTGTGCTAGAAGAAATAATGAACTTGAGGAATTCCATATGAACTGGAAGGACCTCCAGCAGAATGAAAGGAGTAAAATCAGCATAATCTTATACACAGAGAAGGATACAGTGTGGCATCATCAAATGTAATGGTCTTCTCTACTAGCAGCAATGCAATGATCCAAGACAATTTTGAGGGACCTGTGAGAAAGAACACTATCCACATCCAGAGGAAGAACTGTGGGAGTAGAAACACAGAAGAAAAACAAGTGCTTGATCACATGAATCAATAGAGATATGATTGGGGACATAGACTCTAAATGATCACTCTAGTGAAAATATTAATGATATGGAAAAAGGTCTTGATCAATGAGACATATAAAACCCAGTGGAACTGCTCATTGGCTATGGGAGAGGGGTGGTAGGAGAGGAAAGAATATGACTCATGTAACCATTGAAAAATATTCTAAATCAATTAACCTAATAAAACTTTTCAAATAAATAAACAAACAAACAAACAAACAAATAAATAAATAAATAAATAAATAAATGAATGAATGAATAAATAAATAAATAAAAGCATTATAAATGAAAATTAAACTTAATTTTTAAGAGCTACTAACAGACTCCTGACTTGAGAGTTAATTTTATAAATGGTGACCATATTCTTTTTAAAATTAACATTACATTTAATAATTTTACTTTTATTCATTACAGGTTTAAGATTCAGGCAAAGCAGTCTTTAGGGCAAAATTTACATTAGTAAGGACTTTGATCAATAAAAAGGCAATAAATGGTCAACAAATTAGGCCTGAAACTAAAAACAATTTTTAAAGTAGCAAATTTTTAAAAAGTAAGAAAAATATTGAAGATCAAAGAAGATACTGATAAAATTTAAAGATTTTTAAAATAAATGAATAAAACTGATCTTTTTTGAACAAAATGGATACATATTATCTAATTTGATTTGAAAAATATAGATGGAAAGTCAATTACCATTATCAAAAAAAGAAAAAAGTAGAATTCACAAAAATTAATTTAAAAAAATATTATTTCAAGAATATTTTGCCCAACTCCAATCCTTTAAAACCAAAAACTTAAATGAAATCGGATAAATATTTACAAAAATTAAAAAATGCCCAAATAAAAAGAAAAAAATAGAAAGTTAAATAACTTTTCTCCAGAAAACATAATATAACTTTCAAAGGGAATAAAAAAAAATATATTGTGGCCCAGTGCATTCATAAGCAGATTCTAAAACACCTTCAAAAACATTAATTCAAATATTACCAAAAGCATTTTCAAAAATAGGAAATAATACCAAATATTATTTATGATACAAATATATTCTTGATACCTAACAAGGAAGAGTTAAAATAGAGACAGAACATTTTTGACCACTAACCCTAATGAACATTAATGTAAGGATTTAAAATAAAATAGTAGAAGAGCCTACAGCCTCATACCACAAAGATCATAGCCTCTCAAGTAAGAAATCATATGGAGAACCCAGGAAACTTCTCTGAAAATGGTAAAGAAGTTCAGAAGAAATTATATTTAGACCAACACCTCACACTATATACTAAAAAAAGTTGCAACTTTTATAAATACTTTAAATATCAGGATACCCCATAAAAAAGAGTAGTATAAAGACCTATACATCCAGGAAGAGTTCATGATCAATCAATAGATGGAGAGAATCACAAAAAGATAAAGTGGATAATTTTTATTATATATTTATATTTTAATTGGACAAATCAAACTAATGAAACTTATATTAAAAGAGGACATAACTAGAGTAGAATGTCACAAGTTTCATTGTTAAAGTAGTTTTCAAAAATATATGAGAAACCAATTCAAAATATAGGCCTTCTCCAATTGATAAATGCTGAGGATATGAAGAGATAATTCTATAGAGAAGAAATCCAAAATATCAACAACTATATAAACCATATAAACTATTGGTGGAGCTATAAATTGGCTCAATCATTCTCCTTAAAATTACATTTATTAATTTTTTCATGTAGGAAGAATTTTTGACAATTATTTCCTGACATTTGAGGATTCTGTTTTTCTTCTTCCCTCTCCTTCCCCAAGGCAGTATATAGTCTGATATATTTATCACTTTCATGCAACACACATTTTCATATCACTCAAGTCATGATAGAACATGCATATCAAACATACAATAAAAATCTCATGAAGGAAATAAAGTGGAAGACAGTATGCTTTGTTCTACCTTGGAGTCTAGCAGTTTCTACTTTGACTGTGGATAGCATTATCATCATGAATCCCTTATGTGTGTCTTGAAAACTTGCTTTCCTGATGATTGTTTAGTCCTTAACAGTAGATCATCATATACTATTTATATTACTGTATACATTGTTATCCTGGTTTCTGTTCACTTAACTTTGCATCAGTTCACATAAGTCTTTCCACATTTTTCTGTATTTTATATGGCCTAAACTTATTTTTTGGGGAGCTATATTCCACCTAACCCCTCATATCCTGTGCCCCAGTGATAGCACTATGAGGTGGTGTATGAGGTGTAAAGGAAGGACTGGTACCTCTGGCTTGGGGACTTGCAGGGAACTTTTTGGGACTGCTTTTTGGGACCTTTGGTGTCAACTTTTCACTTGACTCTCACCTGTGGCTCCAAGAAGCTAGACCTTGGTAAAGCTGTCTTGATAAATAGGCTAAACTAGATTGAGAATAATTAAGAGGCATCAAATCTGTTAGTGAGTTATGGAAATGTCTACTCTGTGTATGTGAAGATTACCCACACCACAGAATGGGTGGATGAGAACAATTTGTTCCAATGGCCATGAAGTAGGTACAATGGAGCCACTAGAGTTTTCATCTAATGCCAAGGTCATACACTGTATCCTGGGCCATTGACAGTTGTTCAGATTTTTATTTTGCCATTGGACTTTGATGACTCTGGAAAAGAGAGTGAGATTGCTGACCTAGTGTGGTTCTGCCTCACTTAAATCTAATTCATACATAAGTCAAAACATGTCATTAGTCTTCTTCAAATATGAAGAATAAACAACTATAACCCCAACGAAAGAGGGAAAAGGCAAAAGGAGAGTGATACATACACATACACATGTGTATATGTAATATTAAATATAGATATCATACCCAAGCATATCTGTATATATTCAGAATGAGATGCATGTGTTTGTATATCACATATGTATGCCTGTTTATATATTTGCAATACACATAAAATAGGTGTATGTATATTTAGATATGAACATAGATATAAATATTTCATTTCTTAACAGAGAGGTGATTGAAGACTAAATCTGTCATATAAGCCATTGGACATGGCCAACATGGAAATCTGTTTGACTTAACTATGCATATTTTTTACAGAGCTTTTGTTTGTTTGTTTTCCATATGAGTTTTAAGGGGGAGGAAGAAAAATAAATGCTTATTTCTTGAAAAATAAAATAAAATTTAATTTAAATTAAAATAGAGACTAATACTTCATCCTCTCCCTCATAGTGACATTATGGAAAAGTACTTTTTAGTCATGTTGTGCCATTATAACAATGTAAATTAGTGTTACTGTAATTGTGAAAGTCTTATGCTGAATGGTTCATACACTCATTTTCCTATCTCTGATTCTTCCTGAGACAAATGTCATGCAATTTCAAGACAGATGACTAGAATGTGTAGTTCAGTCTAACTTAATGCCCTATGGAGAGCACCACCCATTATTCTAACATGAACTTTGGACAAGAATAAACTACAGATCATGTGTCCCTAGAGCTATTTTCATGGTGCAGATGCTTATTGGGTAAATATGACAACAGAAATCCAGAGTTGATTCATGAAAGACAAAAGTTGTTTTCATGTTTCTTTGCTTCTTTTTTTTTTAAAATTCACAGCTCCTGGGAAAAGGAAACATTTGTGTGGTTAAATTCTTTGATTCGTCTATCCATCTCACATCCAACATCCACTAAGTTATTGAGTTTTGTTCATTTTTAAACATACAGATCCCACAATATTTCTTTCCTTCTCATCCCAATTTAGTCCTTTTTTATTTATTTTGTGGAATATTAGAGTATGATCTCATTATTCTCCCTACTTCCAGTCTCATCATCTCCTCTCCGACATGCCTGAAAATAATTTTCCTAAATTTCTTATGTCCACTCAGGATCTTTCTCAAAATCTTCAGAAGCTTCCTGTTGCCTCTAGGATAATATCTTATACCTCAGGCTGGTATAGTCCTCTTGTTTTCCAATATCCTATTTGATTCAAACTGCTCTGGTAGCTCTCTTCTATAGCTGACATTCCATTATCTTTGCCTTTCTGAGGTAGTCACCTTTGTCTGGAATGTATTACTTCCTCTGCCTCAGAATCAATAGCTTCATGAGGTCTTTCCTGATCCTTCTAGGGGTTAGTGCTTTCTCCTTCTTATATTATTTTGGATTTCTTTGTACATGCATCAGATTTATTTATCTTTAATACATATTACTTGTATTACCTCCCCCAATTAAGAGTGTAAGCTCCTTGAGAGCAAGAACTATTTTCCCCCACAGTGTTTAGTACAATGTTTGCAATACGATAAGTTCTTAATAAATTATTTCAAAAATATTTCATTCATTTGTCTCTATAAAAGCTATAATCTTCACCAGTAGAATAAGTCACCCTTAGGTAAATGGGAACTCGTGTATAGGAAAGACAATTTTATTTATTAATTCATTTGTCTTTTTATTCACATTGGCTAGTACCATTCCTGGTACAGAATAGGTAGTTATTAAATGTTTGCTACATTTAAATCAATTGAATTAAATTTAAATAATGGACATTGGAGTCACTGATGTGAAAAAGGTTATAGAAGGCTTAGCGATTTGCTTTTATATTTATTTAATGATAAAACAAAAAGGAAAGAGGTTTGTCAATAAGTTACTTTGCTTTATAAAACCAGAGGTAAAGATAAAAACAGAGAGAAATTAATTCCCAGTCTTCCCCACTTTCAGCCTCCTCAAAAAACATTTTCATAACAAGCTTGGGAGAGAAGCATTGTGTTCTTTATTCTTTCTCCAGGATTCTGAGATTAAAGGATACTTTAACTCTTAGTCTTTGGGTAATAACCTTCAGAGTAGTCTCTAAATGGCTTAAGCTTTGCACATATCATGTAGAAGAGTCATCTTGCAAAACCTGATATGACTGCTTCATGCTTGCTGCTGAAATGCTCAGGGACACTCTTAAGATTTAAGGCTCCATGCATTTACTGTAACATAATAGGCACTCTTGTGATAGAGGCAGTAATGTTCTTAATACATCTGGCTGCTAATGCCAGTGTGCAGAGAACAAGAACAAAATGAACCCTCTCAGGTACCTCCAAGACCCATTAAGATGGAGCTCTTCTACCAGTGGAAATTGCTTTTAAATCAACATATTGTTCCAATTCTAACCGAAAATGAGAGGAGACTCGTTGAGATAGTCATGTTTACCTAAAATAAGTGGGTACCAATTAAGCTAAATAATTGAATAACTGATTTCCCAGATTCTTTTCTCTTGTACACATAAAATTCTGGACTCTTTTCTCTTACCCTTAGATGTGATAAAGAACTTTTGGTGACTTCTACAAAAGCAGAAATATTTCCATGATGATAGTAATGAAAGTAACAATGACAATAATAACTAGTATATTTGTATATATAACCTATTATTTGCCAGATGCTTTTTTAAATGCTAATTATTATGTCATTTCATCTTCACAACAATCCCAAGAGGTAAATGCTACTGTAACCCCCACTTTACAGTTGGGAAAAGTGAGGGAAATAGATGTGAAGTAACTTACCCAAGGTCATATAGCTAATAAGTGCCCAACACTACCCAGTATGCACAGGTTAAGCTGACAAAATACCGCAGAGCGAAGCCCATAACAGAACTGAACCTTAAACTAGCAGGATAACAATTCTCAAAAGATAATGCAGTAAATAGAGTATTGAGAGCCAAGAATATCTGAGTTCAAATCTCAACACAGATAGCTATGGACTATGGAGAAGTAATTTAATTCTTCTCAGCCTCAGTTGTTCCAATTATAAAATGAGAGTAATAGTGCCTATTCCCAGGGGCTGTTGTAAGCATAAAAAGAGATAATAATTGGAATGTGCTTTAAAAATCTTAAAGAACTGTATAAGTGCTAGCTATCATCATCATCCTTAATATTATAAATGAAAGGCAGCATTACTTTAAGTACTATGCACACACAATCCATTTGACCCAGAGCAAGTCCTAACACCTCAGTGCTCTAAGAAACTCAGGCTGAGCAAAAGGTGATAGCTTTTATTAGAAGAGGGTGTTTCTTCATTTGAGAGTTCCCTATATCAATAAATTTACAGGTCCAATCTTATCCTCAATCACTAATGATTACCCCTCTTGTCATCTAAATTGAAGCATCCTTTAACTTGATTTCCTTGAAGATAGGTAGGCATGGAGAGGAAAATGTAAAATTAACTGGAAACTAAATAATCTAATTATTCAAAACTGGTGGGTAAAAGAACAAATCAAAGAAACAATTACTGATTTCATTGAAGAGAATGACAATGAGGAGACAA
>NW_025367537.1:0-2304 GCF_016433145.1 Gracilinanus agilis | reverse complement strand
CAATGACCCAGGACAATTCTGAGGGATTTATGGTAAAGAATGCTACCCACATTCAGAGGAAGGACTGTAGGAGAGGAAACATATAAGAAAAACAACTGCTTGAACGTATGGGTCGGGGTGGACAGGATTGAGGGTGTGGACTCGAAACTACCACACCTATGCAACTACCAACAATTTGGAAATTGGTCTTGATCAAAGACACAGGATAAAACCAGTGGAAATGTGTGTTGGCCATGGGTGGGGGGATTGCGGGGGGCGAAGGGGAAAGGAGGAGCATGAATCATGTAACCATGTTAAAATGAATATTAATAAATGTTTGGGAAAAAATTATTATGACAGAGATGCTTAATTCACCATCTCAGAAGAAGAGAATGATTTGAAAACATCTACAAAGTCTCAAAGTAAAACATATCTAGGGCACAAATTCAACTAGATTTTTTGTTAGAGATAAAATAAAAGGTTTTTTAAGAAACAAATATGTTTTTATAAATTACATGGGAGTACTAAAGGAAAAAATAGAAAAGAAATATAAGTTATAAAGAAAAGAGCGCGAAAGGGAATTAATAGCGTGGCAAGAGAAATAACATATCTTTGCCACAACAACAAATTTCCTGAAAATGAGAATGGGCCAAATAGAAACCAACAACTCCAGGATGCATGAAATATTAAAACAATGTCAAAAACATGAAAAAATATAAGGTATCTCATACCAAAAAACCAAACAAACCTGAAAAAAGGTCAGGGAGAAAAAAATCAAATCATTGGACTACGTTAAAACCAAGACAAAAAAAAAAAAGAGTTTTTATGCCATATCTTAAAAATCTTAAAAAAAAACAAACACAACTGTCTATCTCTCTTAGAACAATAGGGCAAAGTGGAAATAGAAAGAATCCACTAGTATTCTCCTAAAAGGAATCCCAAGATGAAAATTCCCGGGAATACTTAGCCAAAAAATAGAGCAACCAGGTCAAAGAAAAAATACTACATATCATCAGAAAGAAGTCATGTACTAAGAAGTCAGTCAGAATGACACATGATTCCATCACAATCATATGCCACAACTTGTTCAGCCATTCTTCAATTGATGAACAATCCCTCAATTTCCAACTCTTTGCCACCACAAAGCGAGCTGCTATAAATATTTTAGAGCATATAATTTCTCTTCTTTTTTACCTGATCACCTTAGGAAATAAACCTAATAGTGATATTGCACAAGGTCAAAAGGTATACACACTTTTATAACTTTGGAGTTGCTGTAGCTGCCACTTGGAGCCAATCTCCTGAGACTTAGGAAGTATAAACCCCCTTCTTTTTAATTGTGCACACCAGAGAGTTGCCCAGGTGTGTTTCTTCTTGGACATTAAAGATTTTTAAAGGAGGAGAGCTTCTACACTGCCCCATCCCCCAACAAGCCTGCATCTTGTGGGTTTTCAAGCCTGTCTTGCTTTTCCAATCCTTACCCAAGTTAGGATTCCATGCTCTGCCTGTGGGGGAGGGGACTGGGATAGCATGTGGGCCAGTTGGGCCTGTCCAGATTCTGTACCTCATCCCATTTGGGGGTCATTCTCACTATGGTTAGTGCAGAATTCAGATAAAAGGAACTTGAATGAAACTTTTGAAAGTCTGGAGGTAAAATTAGCAAGCCTCCTCAGACCATTATTTTTTGAAAGTCTCTGTATCTTATTGTACTTTGCTAATTATTTCTTTTATGATTTAATTTTGTTGTTTTTAGTTCATATATTAATCTGATCAATATATTTCTGGTACACTGAATCATTTTTAAGCTAATGTGTTTTTGGCTATTAAATAAATTCTGTTCATGATTTTATTGGACTTACTTAATAGTGAACAAGTAAATGGTAAAGAGGTTTTTAACTACACTGCTTGTAATTTGTCATTTGCTTATATTATTGTATTTGCTAATTTCTTTAAGGTTTAAATTTTTTTAAGTTTATCTTTATTAAGCTAAATTGATATCTATTCTGTTATATGATTTTATTGAATCTGTACCATTTCCCCATGATTCTACTGAACAATTTTTTTTAAGTTGTAAAAGCCCATAAGTCTTATGTATCCTAGATTTGTCATCTCAACTACTGAGATCACAAGTTGCCTTAACAGTTTTTATTCTATCTTGGCAATTATATACAAACTTGAAAAATATAATGACAAGAATTTAATTTTTAATTTTATAAGGGGTCTTTAAAATTGACTTTAGGATTTTATATTAACTTCTGAGTGAATGATAGGTTTATATATGTATATAAATGATTATATATATAAATGATAGGTATATATATATAT
>NW_025367536.1:0-4165 GCF_016433145.1 Gracilinanus agilis | reverse complement strand
ACCCCTAACTCCCCGCGCTCTCTGGGACCCTCCTCCTTTACCCACAACGCTTTGCGCCGGTCGGGACGCTTCCCCCCAACCCCAAACTCTCCTTGCCGAGACCTCCATTACCCCCGAATCTCTGCGCCTGCCGACCTCCCCTTCCCCTCCCCTACAATTTCTGCATTTGGCCCCCTTTCACTCCTCACTCTTTGTGTTTGTCTTGACCCCGCTGTCATCCATAACTCCCAGGGGCATCCTGAGTACCCCCCCAACACTTCTGCAGGAGCTGAACTGGGAGTGGGGGAGGCGCCACTACCCGTAGCCCTTTGTGGCAGCCTGTGTGTCCTCCTTTCACCCCAACTGCTGTTGCTGCTGCTGCCTGCTGTGCCCCTCCCCCTCCCCCAGGGTTCCCGCCATTCTAGGCTGTGAGAAGTTGTTGGTTGGGGGAGGGTGACCCATGGGGATTCATTGTCCCCTTTCTGGGGCTTGGACCCTCCAACCTGTGACAGGCTTCTTCTCTGCCCAGCAGACCCGGCATCATGACGCAGTTCCTGCCCCCCAATCTCTTGGCCCTCTTCGCACCCCGAGACCCAATCCCCTACCTTCCACCCTTGGAGAAGCTGCCCCATGAGAAGCACCACAACCAGCCCTACTGTGGCATCGCCCCCTACATCCGGGAGTTTGAGGTGAGGACACCACACTGGGTCCACCAGGACGGACCAGAACTCAGCAAGCTGACTTGCATGTCTGCCTGCTGGGTCAAAAAGGAGTCAGCACAGTGATCACAAGGAGTGAAAGAAGGAAGAGTTGCTTGATCCTGGGCTGCCCTCTGGTTCTTTCTTTAGGAATTTGGCCAAAATTTGTCAGGAAAAGAAACCAAATTAGTTACTGAGGGAGCAGTGCTGAGCATTACTAGAGTGAGACCCTTGGTCACCCATGAAGCTTAGCATGCAGCTCAGCTGACCTGGTCCAGCTCTGCCACTTGCTCTCCTGTTGGTGGCCACAAAATTTTTCTAGTTTCTTCCTTTGGAAAGTGAGGAGCTTGACTGAACTTGATTTCTTCTGGATTTAATTCTGGAATTTAAATTGTGTGATTGCTGTGGCTGTTCTTCCCCTCCCCCACACACATTGCTAGTGGTATTTGAAAGATCTGAGGGAGGAACTCACGTTTATGCCAGAGTTTTGTAAGATTGGCATAGGGCAGAGGATAGGGTATGTGAGCCATGTGCCAAGCAGGTTGGCCTCTTCCTAATTGGCTAGTACACAGAGAAAAGGGAGACATGATCCCTAGTTTGTTTGCTTTTACTGGCAGACAAGTCAACCTATCTTCTTTGGTCATTGTTAGCGTGGTAGTTTTGAAGAGAGACATAGGAATAGTTATACATAGGTTATAGTAAAGCCCTTTGTGAGAGTCTCTTCTGTTATTCTCCTGGAAAAGACTGAGATGCAGTATAGAGCACTCCCCAAAGGGTAGTCTTGAGTGCTTCTGTTTGGTTTTGGAAGGAGGCATCAAGTTGGGGGCTCCAGTCTTTTCCAGTGACTTGGGTGAGTTCACACCATTCACATTCACAGTTATGATCATTGTCTTTCCCCTCCATTTTGACTTCCTCCTTTATTCCTAACCTTTTTCCTTCCTCTTATCCTCCCCTCCAGTGTTTTGCTTTTAGTTAGTCTCCTCCCTTTGCCCTCCCTTATATTAGTCCCCTTCCCACCACACCTCCCTTATTATTCCTCTTTTATTATGCCTTTTGAATGCCCTTTCCCACTGCTTTGGATAAAGTCACTGATACATTGCTAACCAGGTATCCAGGTAACACAAAGGACATAACTAATATATTGGATGACAGAATCCAAAAAATCTTGATGAGTTTGGATATTGGATTGACTAAATTAAGATAAACCATTGTAGGGATGAAGATCAGCTCTCTTGAGGCTTTCGAACAAATCAGCTTCAAAAGCACAAAACGTGAGGAAGGTGTGACTGGGCAGCACTTCTTGGGAAGATGTGGGCATTCTATCAGTACAGGAGAGTAAACACTGTGAGTTGGTGGCCAAGAAACTCGTTGAAGCCTTAGACTGGAGGAAGGGAGGTCCAAGACCAGTCTTTGGGGCCTGTGAGCCAAACAAGTCTCTGCCCTGGTCAGGCCAGTCTGGACCCCCGTTGTAGGATGGGATCACTTTCTTCTGGTGTATGAAGGACTTTCTCACGATGTTCAGAGATCAGAGCCAGGAGCCCTGGAGAAAACTGGGAGCAAGGTCTCTAGAGCAGTGATTCCCAAAGTGGGCGCCACCGCCCCCCTGGTGGGTGCTGCAGCGATCCACAGGGGCAGTAATGGCCACAGGTGCATTTATCTTTCCTATTAATTGCTATTAAAATTAAAAAAAAATAATTTTCAGGGGGCTAAGTAAGATTTTTTTTCTGGAAAGGGCAATAGGCCAAAAAAGTTTGGGAGCCATTGCTCTAGAGGCTTAATAAAAGAAAGAACTTGCTGTTCAGTTTTCCCAAAGTCAAGAAGTGAATCCCTTTTCCATTGAGGCCTTCAGACAGACGTTTCATGACCACTTGGGGTGCATATTGTCATGGGCATCTTTTTTTTTTTTTAAATTTTTATTTTTTAGAAAAATTTTCCAGGGTTACATGATTCATGTTCTTACTTTCCCCTTCACCACCACCCCACCCCTCCCCCCACCCCCATAGCTGACTCAAATTTCCAGTGGTTTTAACATGTGTCATTGATCAAGACCTATTTTCATATTATTGATAGTTGCATCAGTGTGGTCATTTCGAATCTACATCCCCAATCATGTCCACATCAAATGGGCATCTTTATTTTGATACGTTTGGATAGTCCCTGAGATCTCTTCCCAGTTGTCACTAGGATTTATGATGCACATAAGGGTTTGCAAAGTGCCTTACAAAACTATATTAGTAGGTCACAACCCCACTCGGGGGTAGGGGTAAGGGAAGTAGGTGGTCTTACCGTTCTTATTTGATAGACAAAGAAATTGAGGTGGATAGAAGTAAAGTGACTTGCCAGGATCATGTAATTAGTGTCTGATGCCAGATTTTAATTTCGGTCTTACTATTCTAGGTCTAGCACTCCTCACTATGTTGTTTTCTGATTGAAAGTAGAATAGTAGATGGTACAATGTCAGAGCCTCCAGGAACCTTGGGCTGCTAGTCCAGTGAGCTTTCTTCGTGTCGAATTGAATGAACCAAAGGATGAGAGAAGGAAAGGGATTTGGTCAAGGCCAGGCAGGTGGTTAGACAGTTGAGTGATGCTAAGCCACTCTAGACATTCAGGGAAAGGTGTTTGGGGGATGAGGGATTTTTGAGGAAGTGATAAAAAAAGTTTCTTAGTGCATTTTTTTGGTCTCAGTTTAGTCCTGCTTCCTCTTGACCCCTCTTTTTTGTTTTCAGGACCCTCGTGATGCCCCTCCTCCAACCCGAGCAGAGACCAGGGAGGAGCGGATGGAAAGAAAGGTATATGACTGGACTTGGTGGGTGGCAGGAAGAGGAGAGGAAGGAAGGATGACTATGCAGGCTCTGGACTGAACAAGGCCTTAGAGGGTGAACAGCAGAGGGAGAGGGTCTGTTTTCAGGGGCCAGTGAAGGAACCAGAGAAGAATCTGAGAGAATGAAGAGAGTGAGGGGCTGGGGACTGGCTGCACAGTGCAGCCGAGTCTAAGAAGGAGGGTAGGAGAAAGCTGCTGAGAAGGAAGAGCCAATGATGTAGAAGCCAGGCTCTCCTCCATGTCTGTCCTTCCCCTTTCCACAGAGGCGGGAAAAAATAGAGCGGCGACAGCAAGAAGTGGAGACAGAGCTAAAAATGTGTACGTCTTGCAGGAATTCTTCCTTGGCAGTCCTGGTGCTCAGCCCCAGCCCCTCAGTATTTTGCCCTTGCCTTTGCCCCTACTCTCCCAAGTACATCCTGCAGGATGCCAGCTGGGCCAGAGGACATGGTCTGTTCTCAGCTCCTACCACCCCCACCCCCTTTCCCAACCCACTCATGCCCTGTCATGTGCCCCTCTGTCCTCCTCAGCTTGGACTCTTAATTCTCTGCTTCTTCCCTCACAGGGGATCCGCACAATGACCCCAACGCTCAGGGTGATGCCTTCAAAACTCTCTTTGTGGCCCGAGTGGTGAGGACTGACCCCTTGTACTTCTTCGGGGGGTGGGGAG
>NW_025367535.1:0-2637 GCF_016433145.1 Gracilinanus agilis | reverse complement strand
TTTTAAAAATCATATATATATATATATATATATATATATCTCAGAACTAGTGAAAGGTTTTGTTTTTTACTAAAAATGAGATTTTCTATTAGTGTAATAGCAGATTCACAATGCACATTCAAATAGAGTACCATGATTTCTAATAACACATTTTAAAACAATAAACAATGATGTTAAAAAAATCACATACTTGTTACAACTTGTAAACCTTGGCTAAGAGTTTCTCAACAAATTCTGTTACTGCTTCCATATAAAAATCTGATATTAAAAAAAAAAAAACAACTTCTGGTCTAAATTATCCTCAAGAATTCTAGACCCTTCTGATAAAAGAGGCTAAAACATAGACTAATATCAAAAAAAAATTAGACAACAATTCTTCACAATAAAATATATAAAGCTTATCCTTTAAGACAAAAATTCTTTAAAATAAATACATAAAAACCTTATCATTTATACAGAAGGGTACTAGGCATCTAAAGTAAATTTTTAAAAGACCTCTCATAAAATTAAAATTTAAATCTCAAGGCAGGCATCAAACTCTCCAAGGTTGAACACAATTACCAAGATAGAATAAAAACTTAAAAGACATGTGCTCCTATAAATCCAGTATACATAAGGGAATTTGCAACTTTGAAAATGTGTAGGAAATATAATGTGAGTACCAGATTAAAAAGCTGGTCAAAACCTCTTACCAGTTCTAATAGATTTTTCTCATTATTTGGGAGTTACAATAAAATCACAAACAGAATTAATCTAGCAGCCACAAACTTCATTAACTTAAAATGATTCAGTGCAACAGGATAATCAA
The DNA here is from genome assembly GCF_016433145.1 of Gracilinanus agilis. Lineage (NCBI taxonomy): Eukaryota > Metazoa > Chordata > Mammalia > Didelphimorphia > Didelphidae > Gracilinanus > Gracilinanus agilis. The sequence goes on along the minus strand of NW_025367535.1, from coordinate 1,829 downwards.
CGAAATAAAATTAATTCATGAAACTAATCCACAAAATGCAGTAAGATACAGTCTTTTTAAAAACCTGAGTTCTGAGGTTTTAAAATCCACTTCTGATCCCATTTTAAAGTCCAAAATTCAGGGTCTTTATAATTAGTCACTGCTCTCAGTTCAAAGTTCTGAACAGGTATGGGGTGAATTTCTTCCCTGGTCATTTTTACTTCCTGTTTGAAGCTTAAATACTAGCGAGCCCACGTGGAAGTGTGGGCTCGGGGCTAGAGAAAAGCTTAGGTCATTATTTAGAAAAATACCCACATGGAGAGCCCGTGGGAGGATGGGGGGGGGTGCCTAAATTTTTAGGCCTTTAGAGAAACACGTGGAGGGCTAGAATGCAGGCCATTACCAAGAGAGTGGGGGGTTGGGGGGGGGGAACAATACCATATCCTAAGCAGCAGCGGCAGAATTCTCCAAAGATTGTGGCAAGACAGAGCAGGGAAGTAGTGAAAGCAGCAGCAGCTGCAGCAGTCTCCAAGTCAGGGCAGGGCTGTAGTGAAAGTCGTAGCACCATTGGGGCTCACAACAGGACAATCAGCACCAGAGAGGCAGGATCATAGAAGTGATCTGTACTGGCTCAAAATTCAGGATTAGGCAGAGAATAGAAGCGGAGGAAGGGAGTCCAGGCCACGGCAATCAGCATCAGAGGCCAGCAGGAAACCCGGCAGTTTGTCAGTGTCCGCAAGGGCCACCAGGCCCGGAGCATTGAGCAAAATAGTTCGCAGCCCAGAGGCAATTAAAACCATTGTCTCTCTTCCCCATAAAGCAGCCTAGAGGCTGGGGAAAATAGGGAGAGGACTGGGCAAGGAAAAAGATTGTTTCTGAGACTCTGGGTCCCAGAGCCCCATGGCTTCTTCTTAGGCTATCTAGAAAATTTAGGGTTTGAATTTCGACCTTCTGGTTTGCCAAACTGTTGTTATTAAAAATGAGGAAGGCAGATATTAAAAGGGAGGATAGTATTTTAATAAAAGACATGCTGATAAAATCATTAGACCAGGCCCCTATAAGTATTCAAACTGCTGTCTCAGCCATTTTTACCTTTTATCTCTCACGCTCAGGTAGCTAAAGAGGAAGTTCAAAGTCACTTCCCCCTATTTTAAAACAGTCCCTCACCTTGAATACATAATCCAAAACAGGAAACCCATTGGGGATCATGGGAAATGTAGTTCCAAGTATCCCAAGTGATTTTAAATAACACAAGATCTCAAATGCCAAAGTAGTTTTCATTTAATTTTATAGTAAACCAGGCAGCTGGGTAGCTCAGTGGATTGAGTGTCAGGCCTAGAGACAGGAGGTCCTAAGTTCAAATCTGGCCTCAGATACTTCCCAGCTGTGTGACCCTGGGCAAGTCACTTGACCCCCATTGCCTACCCTTACCACCCTTCCACCTAGGAGTCAATACACAGAAGTTAAGGGTTAAAAAAATTATAGTAAATAAGAAGCCACTGATATTTTTTTCAGGATAAAAGTGCCATGATTATACTTGTGTCCTAGGAATTTGTATTGACATTTGCTTATACTAAGGAAGTATTTTAATATGATATACAAGTAAGAAAATTCTTATGTTAGCTTCAATATTTTGTCTGAATTGCATTGATAAATGAATTTTCTTTTATCTTACTAATCTTGGTATATTCTTTCAAGCATCCTACTGTAAAGGCTATTTCCTATTTGCTGTCAGATAGTTCTTATAAATCTCAGTCACTTACCAGACTCTAGAAAACTGCTCCTGTCTGTACCCTCTATATCCCTATTATATGTATATATTTCTAAACTGAAAGATATATATATATATA
>NW_025367534.1:0-1602 GCF_016433145.1 Gracilinanus agilis | reverse complement strand
ACACTATTACCCACCCCAAAGCATTAATTTGCATGTACATAAAAAACTTAACTAAATCTAGAAGAGAAGACAGATATTACATTCTTTTTAGGCCTTCCATCTGATTGTCATTAAGCTAGCTGCCTGATTTCCTTCAGGCTTGTTTTGCTTCCTTTAGATTCCAGGCACATGATTGCTTTCATGGCTGGTTACTAGTGATTACAAGGAAAATCTACAATCTTAATCTTAACCCCAGACATACTACCTGAGATGTGAAAAGTTCCCTTTCTCTACAGACATGCCTTTTAATGTCTATGTAAACCAAAACATTGAAGGGACATATATTCTTGCCTCTATGAGTATAGCACTAGTAAATAGAGGTATTTTATAAATTCCTTTTGGGTCTCTTATAAGACTACTACTACTTGAAATATAAGACACCTAGTTTCAATTCCCCTAGTAAGTGTTTGATCATGGATAGTCAGCTAATTTCCAGTGTTCTAATCTGTAAATTATAGACAGTTTATATATCTGCATTATTCATGTAGGGGGATTCCATATCAATGAAATCATAATTTATACATTCTCTAAATCCCCCACCCCCAATTTTATAACCATTTTCCATATTGCTTCATTTTTTTTCATTAAGACTTTTAAATCAATATTTCGATGATCATATCCCTTCCTTAGTTTGGTGTTTTCTATAATGTCCATTTCTTCTCATTTCAGTTTGAGGATTAATTCATTGGGTTGTCAAATACTACGGAGACATTAAGCACTTTTTAAAGATAACTCAATGAAAAGAGGATTGCCCTTGTTCCCAGTAGTCCCAGTAATAATGAAGTTAAATGGTTGATAAAATAAGGGAGGGGGGATGGAGAAGGGAAAGAATCTTCTGTTTTTAGACCAATTCCTATAGCTTCAAAATTCAAAATCACTATTGTATTAATTTTACTACCCTTCCAATGCTTTAAAGATGCAGTTTAATAACAGACTTCTTGACTAGCAACAATGCAAGGATTCAGAGAAAGGCTGAGGGACTTATAAGAAAGAAAAGTAGCCACATTCAGAGGAAGACTGTGGGAGGAGAAACACAGAAGAAAAACAACTTCTTGAACATATGGGCTGTTGGGGATATTATTGGGAATGTAGACACTAAATGATAACTCTAGTCCAACTATCAATAGTATGGAATTTGGTCTTGATCAATGATACATGTAAAACCCAGTGGAATTGTGAGTCAGCAAAAGGGGTTTGGGGGGTTTGGGGGAGAGGGAAAGAACATGAAATATGTAACTAGGAGAAAATATTCAAAATAAAAAAATTAAATATAAAAAAAATTAAAAAATAAAGATGCAGTTTAGGATAGCATACTAGTCTTGGAGTCATGAAGACTGTGATCAGATACCATCTTTGACACTAGCCATGTGATATGGGCTTAACTTAGTATTAATCTCTCTGAGCCTCAGTCTGTTTATATGTAAATGAGATTAATACTAATTGTATTGCTTAGAGATGACATGATATATTTGATAACATATATATATACATATATATGTTTATGTATATAAGTAGGTGATATTGATATGACCCTTTAAGGTTTATAAAGCACTATATATATAT
>NW_025367533.1:0-9115 GCF_016433145.1 Gracilinanus agilis | reverse complement strand
ATTAACAAATTAGGGAGGGCAAAGATCAATAAACTGGGCATGCAAATCAAAAAAATTAGAAAGCAAACAATTTTAAAATCCCCAGTTAAAAACTAAATTAGAGATCATAAAAATTGAAGGAGGAATTAATAAAATTGAAAATAAAAGAACTACCGAATTAAAAAAAATAAGACTAGAAGCTAGTACTTTGAAAAAAACAAATAAATTTGACAAAGTACTGATCAATCTAATTAAAAAAAGGAAAGAAGAAAACCAAATTATCAGTATCAAAGATGAAAAGGGAGACCTCACCTCTAATGATGAGGAAATCAAGGTAATCATTAAAAACTATTTTACCCAATTATATGGCAATAAATAAAGCAATCTAGGTGATATGGATGAATATTTACAAAAATATAAATTGCCTAGATTAACAGTAGGAGAAGTAGAATACTTAAATAATCCAATATCAGAAAAAGAAATTGAAGGTATTAAAATAGGCAGTGAAAAGACCAAGCTATCACTCTTTGCAAATGATATGATGGTCTACTTAAAAATTCCTAGAGAATCAACTAAAAAGCTAGTGGAAATAATTAACAACTTTAGCAAAGTTGCAGGATACAAAATAAATGCACATAAATCATCAGCATTTCTATATATTTCCAACACATTGCAGAAGCAAGAGTTAGAGAGAGAAATTCCATTTAAAAACACCCTATACAATATAAAATACTTAGGAATCTATCTGCCAAGACAAACAAAGGAATTATATGAACACAATTACAAAACTCTTTCCACACAATTAAAACTAGATCTAAACAATTGGAAAAACATTGATTGCTCATGGGTAGGACAAGCTAACATAATAAAAATGACCATGCTACCCAAATTAATTTATAATTTACTTATTTAGTGCTATAGCTATCAAACTACTAAAAAACTTTTTTTTACTGAATTAGAAAAACTATAACAAAGTTCATTTGGAAGAACAAAAGACCAAGAATATCAAGGGAAGTAATGAAAAAAAATATGAAGGAAGGTGGCCTAGCAGTACCAGATCTTAAACTGTACTATAAAGTAGTAGTCATCAAAACAATATGGTACTGGCGAAGAGACAGAAGGGAGGATCAGTGGAATAGACTTGGGGTAAGTGACCTCAGCAAAAATCTATGATAAACCCAAAGAACACAGCTTTTGGGAGAAATACCCACTATTTGACAAAAATTGCCAAGAAAATTTGAAAACAATATGGGAGAGATTGGGTCTAGATTAACATCTCATACCCTACACCAGGATAAATTCACAATGGGTGAATGACTTGAATATAAAGAAGGAAACTGTAAATAAATTTGGCAAGCACAGAATAGTAAACTTGTCAGATCTCTGGGAAAGGAAAGATTTTAAAACCAAGCAAAGGTTAGAAAAAATTACAAAATGTAAAATAAATGATTTCAATTACATTAAACTAAAAAGTTTGTGTACAAATAAAACCAATGCTACCAAAATTAGAAGGGAAGCAACAAATTGGGAAAAATCTTTATAACAAAAAACTCTTACAAAGGTCTATTTACTCAAATATATAAGGAGCTAAATCAATTGTACAAAAAATCAACTCATTCCCCAATTGATAAATGGGCAAGGGACATGAATAGGCAATTTTCAGATAAAGAAATCAAAACTCCACAAACACATGAAAAAGTGTTCTAAATCTCTTATAATTAGAGAAATGCAAATCAAAACAACTCTGAGGTATCACCTCACACCTAGCAGATTGGCTAAAATGAAAGAAGGGGAAAGTAATGAATGCTGGAGGGGATGTGGCAAAATTGCGACATTAACTGCATTGCTGGTGGAGTTGTGAACTGATCCAACCATTCTGGATGGCAATTTGGAACTATGCCCAAAGGGCTTTAAAGACTATCTGCCTTTTGATCCAGCCATATCACTGCTTGGTTTATACCCCAAAGAGATAATAAAGAAAAAAAAAACTTGCACAAAAATATTTACTATAGCCATGCTCTTTGTTGTGGCAAAAAATTGGGAAATGAGGGGATGCCCTTCGATTGGGGAATGGATGAATAATTTGGTATCTGTTGGTGATGGAATACTATTGTGCTCAAAGGAATAATGAACTGAAGGAACTTTATGTGAACTGGAATGACCTCCAGGAATTGATGCAGAGTGAAAGGAGGAAATCCTGGAGAACATTGTACACAGAGACTGATATATTGTGGTACAATCGAACATAATGGACTTTTCTACTAGTGGCAATGCAAGGATCCAGAACAATTCTGAGGGACTTATGAGAAAGAAAATTAGCCACATTCAGAGGAAGAACTATGGGAGTAGAAACACAGAAGAAAAACAACTGCTTGAACACATGGGCTGATGGGGATATTATTGGGGATGTAGACACTAAACGATAACTCTAGTCCAACTATCAATAATATGGAATTAGGTCTTAATCAATGATACATGTAAAACCCAGTGGCATTGTGCATTGACTATGGGGGGGAATTTGGGGGCCAGTTTGGGGGAGAGGGAAAGAACATGAAACATGTAACTATGGGAAATATTCAAAATTTTAAAAAATAATAAAATAAAATAAAATATTTTTCCTATTAAAAAAACACCATTGCTGGGATCAGAGGGATCAAGATACTAGGGCATTCCCTTCTCATTTAGGTACTCTATCTATACTGAACTCCAGGCATGAGATTGGGTTTGGTGAAATCCTGGTAGAACATGACCCTACTGAGGGGTTGGGCTCGATTTTCTCATATTTTTCACACTATTTTTTTTAAAAAAAATTTTAATGTATTTGTTTTTTTGTTACATTAAAATACTCAGTTAATACCCTCCCTTTCCTTCATCGCAGACATCATTTGACAAAAAGATACAAGCATATATAAAATTATATCTTAATTATTTCTCTTTATCAGTTCTCTTCAAACAATATTTATGCTCCTGAATATAACCTTTTGGTTCTGCTTGTTTCATTCTTTATCATTTCATGCAGGTGTTTCCATGTTTTTCCAAAATTAGCCTGCACTTCATTTCTTTTTTTTTTTTTAATTAATTTTATTTTTTTTTAACTCAACTTCTGTGTATTGGCTCCTAAGTGGAAGAGTGGTAAGGGTGGGCAATGGGGGTCAAGTGACTTTCCCAGGGTCACACAGCTGGGAAGTGTCTGAGGCCGGATTTGAACCTAGGACCTCCCATTTCTAGGCCTGACTCTCAATCCACTGAGCTACCCAGCTGTCCCCTGCACTTCATTTCTTATGGCACAGTCATATTCCATCACAATCATGTGCCACACTTTGTTTAGATATTTCCCAATTGATGGGCTTCCCTTCAAATCCTGTTATTTGCCAGCACAAAGCAAGCTACTATAAATATTTTAGAACATATAGGCTCTTTTCCTTTCTCCCTGATCATCTTAGGAAATAAATCTAATTAGTAGTATTGCTGGGTCAAAAGGTGTACACAGATTTATTTCCTTGTGTATAACTTCAGATTATTCTCTAAAATTATTGGCTCAGTTCATAGTTCCAACTATATATGTGTTCCTATTTTTCCACACCCCCTCCAACATTTGTCTCTTTGCCCTTTTATTATTTTAATCAGTCTTAATTGGCTAGACATGCCCTGCTCTTCTTAGGACAAATTATTTAAAGATAAGGTTTAGGGTCACATTCAGAGTCCCTCTATCCTCCCCCCCACAAAAAAGGGGAAAGTATAAAGATATTTAGGGTACAATATGAATCAGATATGAGACAAGTGACTTAATCCTATAAACAAAAGGGAAAAGCAGAATATAAATGATCTGGTATATTAATAGAATTATTTAATTGGATTTAATAATTGAATATACTTACAACTATGACTGCAATATACTAAGAGACTGACACTTAAGCCTCATGGGAAAATAAAGCAATTTGTAGGACTTGTAATTAGGCATGTTACATGGCATCTCATCTCTTTCTTAGTATTGACCAAATAACTCCTGGCATATGCCTGCTAGTAAGAAAGCCAGATTTGGGCCAATCCTCTTGTCATTGGCCAAAAGGGTTGGAATAGACACCAGAAGCTTCTCTTTCACTGCCATTCAACCACAACTCAGTGGAAACTTGGTACCTCTCCATCTCATAGGCTAATTCCAAACCTATATAAGTCAACCTGAGGCTAATATTTCCTTATCTACTCATGGAAGAATGCAAAAAGTAAAAGACACAGCTATGGCGCTAGAGCAAGCTTGTCTGGGTGAGTCCATGTTCCATGTGGGAATCCCACAGGGTAAGAAAAACAACACGGCCCATCTCCTCATTCTGATTTACAGTAAATTAACAATTAGAATAGCCTACTTTCCATTGATTATCCAAACAGAATGGCCAAGCCAGAAGCTGTTGTTTGTTTTTTCCCTTAATTGATAGCACCCTGCTGTCCTAAGGTAGGGACCTGGCAGGGCTTGCCACATCCTCTTGACATGCCATATCTCAGCACTGGGTCACTGCATAGCTTGAAGTAGGTCCCAGAGTTTCCCTATAGTTGAAATGAAGTATAGGCATACCCCGGGATGGCCGTGGTTCTACTCTTCCTCTAATTAAACATTTGTTGTCTTCATCAAATTCATTAGGTATATTTGTCCCCCATGGAGGCACAAAGGAGTTAAAAACACAATGTGGCAAAACTCTTAATTCCATTATTCAAATGAACAGTCTTTAGGAAGGACCCACACCCACCAAAGTTGGTGGGCCTGAAGGTCATGATCTTCCTCAAATATAAATGCAAGTTTACAAATAGCCAATAGGATGAGATAGTAACTTTTGGTTATAGGCTTACGGTGTAAGTTTAAGTTTTGCACAAAATCTTACAAAACTTAACTTACAATGATCAAAAGATGTCAACAAGATTTGATACCACCCTAAACTGTAACTTTCTTAGCTAATCCCTATAATTTTGTAAAGCAAACTGTACCACTTTGACTATTAACTCAAAACTAATAATTATGCTATTAAAATAATCATAAAGGCTAATACTATTATAATTACAAAAGGGGACGGGGGTTTCACACTCACATAAAGTTGTTCAGATAATCTGATGTCTAGAAAACTATACAAGAAATATCTGAATTGGGTGAAAGTTAGACTAGATGACTTCTAATTCTCTCTAAATGTATTATTCATAGAGTTAATATTTGAGAATGAACCTTAGAGGCCATTAAAGAGGAAAGTACAAAGGGATTTGCTAAATTCCAAGGACTCTTCTGCCTCTTCATCTTATTACCAATTACCTGCTTCAGCTGTTATCCTTTTTAGATGTGTCTCCTGATTACCTTTGGGGTACTGGTTTGTATTTAGAAGGGAACATAGTACCTAAGGTAAGATGGCCATTGTTTAAAGGTGTTACAGGCCACCTCTCACTTGGAAAAAAGGCTAAAATTCCCTGTATGCTCAGGATTCTTATTGATCATAAAGTCTACAACCCTTATTTTACATATGAGTAAATTGAGGCTCAAAGGGTCATTCCATCCACAAATGTTTATTACCTGCATACCATGTTCTAAGTGCTATGTCCTGTGCTAAGTCCTGAGGTTACAAAGAAAAACAAGAGTCCATGCCCTCAAGGAGACCACATTCCAGTGGTGGTAGTCAGCAGCTAAATAACTAGATATATACAAGATATATACAGAGTAGACAAAAGATAATCTTAAAGGAGAAAATACTAGCACCTAGAAGGGAAGCTGGAGTTAGGGGTGTTGGGAAAGACCTCTTCCAAAAGATGGGATTTGAGGGAATGAAGTCCCTGAGTTAAGTAGGAAGTTATGCCTTCTGGTTTCTCATTCTTATTCTCAATGTCATTCACTACTCCTGGTTGCCTATCTATGTCTTTAAGGATGCAGTAGAAGGGAAAACAATAACTATTGAAATATAACTATGCATTGCAAAGACATAAAGGGGATATTTCAAAGGGATAAAAGTGCCAAAAATATCTCCTAGACCTTTTACTTATTGAATTTTCATCTTAAATTCTTCTCCTTTCCTTTTTGAAATGTCATTTTTTTTTGTTCTGTTCAACTTAAATCTTTCGGATTTGCAATAGAGTATAATGGAATACTTGGGAACTCGTATGCCTAGAGTCTAATCACTTTCTTGCTGTGTAACCTTGGCCAAGTCCCTTTACTTCACTGGACTTTAGTTTCTTCAGGAGTCAAATAACAGTATCCAGATCAGAAGATATCAGATTAGAAAGGGCTCAGTTCCCTTGAACCAATTAGGTCATAGATTTTTTTTTTTTTAGTACACAATGAACTTTATTAAAGTACCAACCAATGAGAATCAATTAAAGCTATTTATTGATACTTGGGATGATATGGAATTGAACAATTAATTTTTAACATCTAATTACTTTCCTTGAAGGGCACACAGGAGAAAAGCCCTCATAAAACTCTGGCTTCTGGTTTGTCAGTACTATAGACACTTTTTTTTTCCTTTGGGTTTTTTGTTTTTTTTTTCTATTTCAAGTCAAGTTGGGGGAAAGTGATGCAATGGCTGGTTGGTTGTTGTCCTTTGTACCAAAGAGGATCAAAATGATATCACTGTGGTTATGTCTTTTGACATCTTGGGATGGGCATTCAAGCAAGGGGCTGAATAATGAGTTCCTAAAAATCTATTTCTTAAGTGGCCTGACTCAGTTCAGCTCATCTCTGGTCACGAGAGAGTCATGGAGACCTACATCATTTTATTGGTTATGATACTGGACTAATCAATAATTCTGATATAATCAATACACTTATATTCTTACCCAAAATCAGTCTCTCAAGGTAATTTTAATCATAGTAATATACATATGTATATATCTACTTTATAAACATTAATGAATGATATGACTATAAGCTATAATGATGATTATCATAATTATTAAATCCATGATACTATTATGGACATGAAACATTATAATAGAGGAAAAGAATAACACACCCTACCTTCTCCCATATACCACCAAAACATGAGATGCCCTGGAGGCAACAACACCAAATTTCACCTAGATGATGCTTCTTTTCCAGGAGAGGCTGGTGGTTGAGGACACCTGAATTAGAGTTTCTTTTCAGTCTAACTGAACAAGTATGACCCATCAGTCAAGGACCCTCACCAAGTTAAGGAAAATTCCTTGCATACATCCATTTCTCAAGCCCACATACCCCTTAGCACTGTGAATCTGATTTTGGAAATGAAAACTGGCCTGACCTGGCTTGACAGTCAGGTGACCCAGGTTCAAATCCTCTATAATAGCTATACACTGTTGAATAAGTTGCATTTTTCTGTAAAATGAATGAATCATATTAGGTCTACTCTAGGTTTCCTTCTAGTTCTAACATCCTATGTCCTAAATTCTCTTTCAAATTGAACATTTTATTAATCTCTCAAGCAATTAATTTATTTTCCATTTCTGGCAATTTAAAAATTTCAGTTTTATTTTGTTTTTTGGTTTATAGTCTTTCCCTTCTGCCTTATTCCTGAAATTGAGGAAATAATAATAATAATAATAATAATAACAACACACTTTAAAAGCATGTACAGTCAAACAATTCTTCTAGGCTGGGAGATGGGAGGTCCTGGGTTCAAATATGACTCATATACTTCCTAGCTATGTGACTGGGCAAATCACTTAACACCAATTATATTACTTACTACTTTTCTGCCCTTACTATTTTTCTGCCTTGGAACCAATACTTAGTGCTGATTCTAAGAAGGTAAAGCATTAAAAAAATCCGCTATAAGTTATCCAAATAAAAGAAGTTTTTCAGTGTCCATTCTAAGTCCATCACGTTTCTATCAAGAGACAGGTATCAGGAAATTATAAGCCTTTGTTGAATGTCTACCAGGGATTGTGCAAGCTACACAACCTATAAAGACCAAAACAAAATAAACAAAACAAAACAAAACAAAAAACCTACCCAAAAGTCTATTATCCCTGACCTCAAAGAAGGTATATTAATTGGAATGGGGATGGAGAAAGCAACATGTACATATATTAGTATATAGAATAAATACCAAATAAATAAATATAAGTCAGTAAAGGGACAATACAAGAAGTGGAAAGAGAAAAGTAATTATGAACAAGTTGGTGTTCGGGTTTGTATCTTAAGGGAAGTGAGAGATTCTTTGTGATGGAGTTGAAGAGAAAAGATATTCCAGACGTGGAAGATGATCAGTGCAAAAGCACTGAAATGGAGCTGATAATAGGAATAATTAAGAGAGCAAGAATAAAAATGAGCATTTACTTAGAGCTTTAAGGTTTGAAAAATACTTTTCAGATACTATGCTAACTCATTTTATCTTTGTAACAATCTTGGCAGGTTGATATTATTATTTTCCCTACTATAGGTGAGGAAACTAAGGCAGAAAAAGGTCAAGGATTGCCCAGAGTCTCACAACTAATAAATGCCTGAGGTCAGTTTTGAATTCAGGACTTCCTGATTCCAGGTCCAGGGCACTATTCATTATATTACCTAATCACTTCTATAGACATCCATGTACCTGTGCTTTTCAAAATTTTTAGCAATGACTGGGATAAAGGTATGGATGACACATGGACCAGATTCATGACTGACATGATCCCAGTTCTATCACTCATGGAGGATAGGTAGGTCTCACTCACTTTTACAAACAGTCATGGAATTGAGTTCTTGGCTCATCACTGATCCAAGCCTTTTTTTAAAACAAATTGATTAGTCTTCATACAAGTCTTAAAGGAAAGACCTTGCTATCAATGAATGTTATCAGTAATCAAGGAAGGAAAGGGAAGAGAAAAAAAAATTAAGAAGTATACTTGGTCCTCTCTAAAGGTAAATTGCTATTATTCAGTAGTTTTAGTCATGTCTAACTCTTCATGACACCATACAGAGTTTTCTTGGCAAAATTCCTGGAGTGGTTTGCCATTCCTTCTCCAAAAGGTGACTACATTCTACTCAAGAAGACAAGACTAACCAGAAGAAGATTGTACACAGTAACAATAATAATGTATGATGATCAATTTTTTTCTTCCTTCCTTCCTTCCATTCCTTCCATTCCTTCCTTCCTTCCTTCCATTCCTTCCTTCCTTCCATTCCTTCCTTCCTTCCTTCCATTCCTTC
>NW_025367532.1:0-8230 GCF_016433145.1 Gracilinanus agilis | reverse complement strand
CCCCCTTTTTGTTTTTAAAGGCCTTATGAATTCCCTCCCCCTTCTTCTCCCCTCCCTTTTTTTGACCTCCCCACTCCCCTGTTTCCCTTGGTTTATCCCTTCTGACTTTCTCAGAAGGGTTAGATAAGAGTTTTATTTCCCAATGGATAGTATAGCTACTCTTCCCTCTCCAGGTTGATTACACTGAGAGTAAGGTTTGATTATTACCTCTTAATGCTCTCTTCCTCTCCTTCTTATAATAGTATTTGTCCCCTCTCCTTCCCATGCCCTCTTAGTGTGTAATAGAATATCCTATTTTTCTTATTCACTCAAGTTTCTCTTGGTGTCCCCTGCTATTCACCCCCTCTTTCCCATCCCACATGTCATCTTAGATTATTTAGTGTTCCACCCTCACCCTGTGAATTATTATTCTGATTACTATAATAGTGAATACCATAATTGTGAATAGAGTTCACTACAGAGAATTATACATAGCATTTCTCTACATAGGAATACAGATAATTAGATCTCACTGAGGCCCTTAAAAAGGCAAATTTAAAAATTATAAGTTTTCTTTCTTTCCCCTCTGTATCTTATTTACCTTTTCATGTTTCTCTCAATTTTTGTCGTTGGATATCAAACTTTCCATTTAGCCCTGGTCTTTTCTGTGCAAATACTTGGAATTCTTCAATTTTGTTGAATGCCCATACTTTCCCCTGGAAATATATAGTCAATTTTGATGAGTAGTTGATCCGTGGTTGCAGGCCCAGCTCTCTTGCCTTTCTGAATATCGTATTCCAAGCCTTGCGGTATTTTAGCGTTGAGGCTGCCAGATCCTGTGTGATCCTGATTGGTGCTCCTTGATATTTGAATTGTTTCTTTCTGGCTTCTTGTAAGATTTTTTCTTTTGCTTGGAAACTCTTGAATTTTGCAGTGATATTTCTTGGTGTTTTCTTGCCAGATCTCTTCCATTTTCCTCAAAATCTCAGTTTTGAACTCTTCCATAGCTTGTGACCCGTTTTCCTTATTTGAGGAGGGTCCGGATGCTTGTTTGTTCTCCTCCTCTCTTTGCTCGGTTGTCTGGATTTTCTCTGTGTAAAAGTTGTCGAGTGTTAAAGATTTCTTTTTCTTGTTGTTTATCTTTCTCTTCTGAACTTCCTGAGTCTGGGTAGCCATCATTAGCCCAGCAGCTTCTCAGCTTTATCCTCGTGCTAGGGGTCTGTCCGCGGTCTTTTGGCTCCTGAGGTCTGAGTTCTGGTTTTTTCCAAAGTCAAGCCCCCTGGTGGACCCCCTTGCTTGATCCTCTGCTGGAAGTTCCTTTACAAGTCTAAGGGCGCTGCTTCCACATTCATATACCCGTCTATGCTGGTTCCCCACACAGAGTTTCAGAGCTTTAGCTCCTGGCTGTGTCTGCCTCCACCCACGCCTCCTCCACACCTGTGCTCTGAGCCCACGCTCAGAGTTCGCGTGCGTTCTTTGGCTTTTTGGGGTCCCAAATCTTGCTGCTCTCAGGAACAGGCCCTGGAGCTGCCAATGACTCGATGGGTGCCCCAAACTTGCTCTATTTCTTTTTAGGTGGCTTCGGCACTATAGGTGTTGTGTGTGGAGGGGGTGGGGGTGGGGTGGTTTCTCAGCCTGAGATTTAGTGAGAACTGTTTCACCCCTTTATAGCATGGAAATGTCCCGATTCCACGTACCTTCCATGCTGCACCCTGTTGTGGGGTTCCTCCATTCGTCTGGACTTGTTTTTCTGTCTCCTTGAGGAGTCTTGTGTGTTTCGGTCAGGAGAGGTTAAGAGCTGCTTTTTACTCTGCTGCTATCTTAACCCAGAACCCCCTTTAACCCACTTTTTGATAGAGAAATTTTGCCTTGGGGATTTTCAGCTTCTTTTCTTTATCTTCCTCTTTTTCTCATTTTTGTAAATGTAGTTTTATTTCATATAGGACTATAGAGAGAATTGGTATTCAAATGATTTGAGAGTTCTGTCCAAAGATAAAGATCAGAATCTATCTCTGGCTGCCCAAAACATGAGACTCTATGTCTTCCAACAAGCTTGTTGTTGTAACCTACCCAATGTTCTGGACAATATCAAGAGGGTCTCAGTGGAGTACTTTATTTTCCACCAGCCATTACTCACTTTATAGAAAAAATTAAGCATGTAAGTCCCCTCCTCTTCCATCTTCCTCCTGAACAAGTCAAAAAGTCCCTCTTCTTTTTCTCCATCTTTTATACTTCTTCAGAGTTCTTGTTTATATTGTAGCCTGCTCACCCCCATTATAAACCTTTCCATTGCTTTCTGCTAGATATTCATCTTTATTCAGAAATAATGAAATTCCATGTCTGGATACCATATAGCAATGATGTTAAACTCATAGAGAAAGGGAGACCACTATATCCTATGGCTATATGCTGATTTAGAAAATCACATATTTACATTATGTGTGTTCTATTATATTTTTATTTTATTAAATATTTCCCAATTACATTTTAATTTATTTCTGGCTAAACTCGAGTATTGTGAGCCTCAAATGTCCTATAAATGTTTAAAATGTCTTCCTTCTAGTACCACCAGAAAAAAATGTTTATATTAAAAAGTTGGACCCACAACAAGCACCAATATGTAAGTATGTTTTGCATGATAATACATGTATAATCCAGATCAAATTGCTTACTGTCTCTGAGAGGGGGAGGACAGAGGAAAGAATAAGATAATTTGGATCTTCAAATTTCATAAAATGCATGTTTGAAATTGTTATTACATGTACTTGGGAAAATAAAATATCTTTGAATTAAAAAAAAGATCAATCTTTGTTATTATGGGAAGTTTAGAATAAGAATGTTTTGCAATTTCCCAAAAGCAAGGAAGTCTACTTTCCTTTAGACCCTGGGCCCAACTCACTATTTCTCTCTATTGTTTATTCTAGATAGACATATCTCTGGACAAGTTCCACTGAGAGTTCATTCTACATGATTGTTATTTTAACTTATAACTTTGTAGTTTCTATCATAGTTAGGAACATGTACATACTATATGATGACATACATTTATATAATATGTGCATATAAAATTCCAATTAAAAATAGTAATAGGTTTTAACTATGTTATTATTTTTGTTGACCATTTATTACTGTCACCATGAATTTCTTCTATTCTCTTTAATTGCTGATTTTGTTGTTGTTATTGTTTATAAATTCATCTAGGTCATCTTTAATGATAAAGTGGATTTTTTCACTTTTTTTAGTGTTCAAATGGGACTAAGTGACTTGTTTCAAGTGCCTGAAGCCAGATTTGGACCTAGGTCCTCCCAACTCAAAGGCTGGCACTCTATCCACTGCATCACCTACCTGCCCACTTTTTCTCTTTGAAACAGTCTTAGTTATAGGTACGGGGTATGTAATTTGGGAGTCTAACCTATTTTCTAAAAGAATCCTGTGCATTTTTTATCCTCTTGACATATTTCCATTAAATTTTGCATTTTAAGAGTATAACTTCTTTTTTCTTTATTAAGCTTATACATTTTTTTCTGCTTTTTTTAAAATTTATTGGTTGAAAAATGATCCTTTGTTGAATCATATTTAGGATTTCTTCTTACAGATTTCGTCTGTATTGGTATTGGTGTCTGTACATGGACTGTATGTATACACTTATATACTGGAATTCTGTGTTGGGGTGTATGGGATTTTTTAGGGAAGACTAGCTCCTCAGATGTGAGGGCTTCCTGAGCCTTTTCAGGGCTCCTTTCCTCCTTTAGTGCCCACCTGTCACCTAGTTCTCACCTATGGCTTCAAGAAATTGTTACATGCATAGTAGCCACACCTAGGTAAACCATCTCAGCGGGCAGGCTAAAAACTAGGTTGAGGAAAATGGATGGGTCAAAAACTTATTGGTGAGTTAGCAAGATGTCGATGAAGACATATAGCATATGAAGTCTTCCCTTGGCAGAAGGCATGGATGAGAAAAATTTGTTCTTATGGTCATGAATGTGGCTGAAGGAGCTACAGAACACTTAGAGCTTGGTTAGACCTTGAAAAAGCCAAGGTCATCCACTGTATCCTAAGAAATCACCAGTCGTCTTGAGTTTTGTTTTGCCACTGGACTTTGATGATGGAAGAAAGAGGGAGGTTGACAGATTTATGCAACTCTCCTCTATTCCATTCATTTTATACACGTCAAAAAACATTACCAGTAATGTAATTCAGGTCCTCTTTGAGTACAAAAGACACCAACCAACCAATTGCACTGTGTTCACTCTACTTTGAGAATCTTATCTTGTTCTTATTCACTCTTGGGAAGTTTTCTCCAGCTTCTTTAACTAAAGCCTTTAATTCAATGTTTAGCTATTTTACTTTATTTTCTGCTGTTTCAAACCAATATTTATACGTTTTCCTTTGTGTGCTAAATCTATGATTTGATCTAATATGTCATTAGTTTCTTGTTCAGTTCTGTTATAACTTATGCTATTTTTATTATGTAATATTTTTATTATATTATTATGTTATAATTTATTAATCAATTTAATTTTTGGTATCTCTAGTTCTTTATTCAAATTTATTTTTTCTGCTGTCACATCTATTAATGTTTTTATCCCGTTGGATATAATTTTTCAGTTTCCCTAATTGATCTTTCATCTATTCTTGACTGTTCTTTTATACTGGAATTAATTTGGTTAATATATTTATGATCCAAATTAATTTTTCCTTTGACCATCTCACATATTGATACTTTAATTTGAATTTCTTAAGGAATTAGGATCCTTTGGTCAACAGTCAATCAATCAGCATTTCAATGCTTAAGATATGTCAGCTACTTTCCTAAGCATCAAGGAATACAAAGTTAAGAACATGGTCCATGCCTCCCATAGTTTAATGGGCCATACAACACATACGTGTTTGTTCCATGTACTTTTAAGATATACTGGAACATGATCTTACATGGAAAGTATGTGGGGAAGGAATGACTAAGAAAGGCTTCCTACAGAAGGTGTGATTTGAATTGAACCCTGAAGGAAAACAGGGAAACTAGGAGTCAGAGATGAGGAAGGAGAACATTCTAGACTTGGAGTCCAGCTAGTGCAAAGCTTTTAGACACAAGATGGAGCATCTTCTGTGAAGAAAACAAAGGAAGCCATTACATCTGAATTGTAGAGTATATCAGAGAGTAGAATATAAGATTGGGAGGGTAAATCTTCAATATTACATAATTTATTAAGCCATAATTTGGGGAAACAGATAGTATTTGTTATTTATTCCACCATTTTCACTGCTGTTCCCAGAGCCTGGAACTCCCTTCTACATCTGTTACCTCTGATTCCCCTGGCTTCCTTAAGTCTCAGCCTAAGTCCCATCTTCTCAAGAAGTCTTTCTGGAGTCTCAATCTGAGTGGCTTCCCTCTGAAACTACCCCTAATCTATCCTGTATATATCATTTGTACATAGTTGTTTTCATGCTAGACAGTGAGGTCCTTGAAAACAGGGACTGTTTCTTTGCAATTCCTATATTCAGCACAGTGCCTAGCACATAGTAGGCAATGAATGAATGCTCACTGATTTGATGGAGGAAGGGAGGTTCCCAGAGCTCTTCAGAATCTCTAGCCTAGAAAAAGGGGGACTGAGAACCAGGGAGATCAAGAGGTTTTCAGATAATGGTTCTGTTGGGAAAAAGGGAAGAGTAGTAGAGGGTTTGAAAATAAGGGTTCCTTACTAGAGCTGAGGGAACACTAGCAAATATTTATTAGGCTCTCTCTGTGTGCCAGGCACTGCTAAGTAAAGGCAATCCTTGCCCTCAAGAAAATCACAGTCTGCATGAAATGATATAATTCCCCAAAATTTGCTCCATCAGGGTTATCTGAAGAAAGCAGGGGATACTTAAAGACTCTGTGGCACCAGGATAAGGGGTGCTCTGGGGTAGCAGTTGCAGCATCGGACTTTAGTTCTAACATTTTTTTTCAAGGTCTCTCTCCTCCACCATCTCTCTTTTTCTTTCTCCTTTTTTTTTTAGACCAAGAATGGATTGGGCAGATTTCTTGTTTTGTTTTGTTAGGAAATTAGGGCAGATTTAGCTCTTGTGGCTCCCCCTCTACTGTTCCTAGAAGTCTCATAGCATAATATTAGTGATAAAAAGCAGGGAAATATGATACATGCCTAACAGTTGGGAAATGACTAAATAAAAGATGTTGCATGAATGAAACAGAATATTACTGTACTATAAGAATGATAAATATGAAAAATTAAGCAAAACATGGGAAGATTCATATTAAGTGACAGAAAGTACAGAAAGAAAAACAAAGAGAACACAATACAAATGACTATAAAAAGATTAAGTCAATCTTGAATGGCAAGAAATACTAGTCAAGAACAATAGACAATATTGTTACTATTTTGTCATAGTTAAGAAATAATTCTTTTATATTAGGAATCAGAAGTGAAAAGTAATATGTGTTATCTATTAGTTGAATTCATTCTACATTAGATGGTTTTGTAGAATAGTTTTTGTTAATGTACTTGGTGTGTTTATTGGAAAATATCTGGTACATAAAAATAAAATATATAAGTAAGTTGGTATAATAAAATAAATCAAGTAAGAGGAGAAAGCTTCCTTCTCTCCCTTTCTCCAAGCCCTGCCTCATACAGTAGAATAATACAGGGTCAATCCATTATTGGAGAGTCTGAGTGGTGACGGTCCAGAATGGGGTATCAATCAATCAATGAACATTTATTAGACTCTTACTATGTGTCAGTCACTGCTAAGTGCTGGGGACACACAAAAAAGCAATGACACTCCAGGCCCTTAGAGAGCTTCTAGTCCAATGGGGGGGGGGGGGAAGACATGAAATTAAATTACTAACATCCATAATTTGTGCAAGGTTGATGAGAGCCAATAGAAGGTAACCTCAGAGTGAAAGGCTCTAGTAGCAGGGGGACCAGGAAATACCTCCTTTAGCAGGCTGCTTGTGAATTAGGTCTTGAAAGAATGCAAGAATTCTAAGAGGAAGAGACAAGAAGAGATGGAATTCCAGGCAAAGCTAACAGACAAGGCAAAGGCACCTAGGCTAGATTTGGAGGGCTCTGTAGGCAGGTAGGCCAGGGTAAGAGGATCCCATAGTGCAAGGAGGGAAGGTCCCTAGAAAGCAATGAAAATCTCATTGCTATTTTTTCTTTCTCATCAGGCAAGTACAAATAGACCTTTTGTCCTGGAGTATTACTGCCTAACAGGGAGGATCAAAACTGATCTTCAAGATCCAAAGTGTGTTTCAAATCCTTTGCTGAATTAGCAGCTAATTAGAAGTATTTTGAATCCAGGAAAAGAGAGAAGTTGCTAACCATTCTTCACTTTTGGCACACTATAACTCCTGATTCTTTTGTGCATGTTGATGTTGTATATGTGTGTACACAGTCATATATCTTATGGAAGTTGTGTTAGGGCTGATGGGGATGTTTTCTCTGCAGAGATATAAGAAGAGTTGAAAGGTAATTGGTATTTAATGGCAGAATAAATAACCTGAAATGCTTGGCTCAGTTCTTCTTTCTCTTTCCTGAAGTAAAATGCAAACACTACAAAATTAGCTATTTTCTTTATATAGAATGGACAGGGAGAAGAGATATCATTAGTTGCAAAGCACTATTACCCTGAACTATCCACTGGGACCAAGAAATAGCTTTGCTATACATTACTCTTGGAATAGAATTTTATCTATATCAGTGAAAATGGAATTTTCTAAGCAAATTGATACCCTTAACACTAGAAATGTTAGCTTAAAGTGAAAAGCTCCAATAGTAACATTTGCATTCAAAATAAGATTGTGATCATTACAAATAAGTTTTATTTGTTGACTAAGGGTCTTCTAAGATCCTCTGACAAGATGCAGTTTCTCTTCCTTTTCTGGTTGATAGTGTCATTGGTGCGGGTATTTAAAAGGAATAAAGCTGACTTCCTTGAAATATTTTCTTACTGGGACTTTAATTCAGATGCCCTCTTGAGAGGGGCAAATTAATGAAAAATGACTATCTGAAAATTTTGATGTCAGAAACAGAATATAATGAAACCTCTGGCTGTAGATGCCAGATTCTCAAAGTTTACCTGAATTCCTCCTTGAATTTTCCAGATCTTAAGCACCAAAAAAGGTATCACAAGTTATATATTACAATGGGAAATCAACAAGGGCTAGAGTCTGGTCATGTCTGGGGGCATTTTTCAAAGGGTCCAATATGGGCTTTGACTTTCTCCCTCAAACTTAATCTCTCTCTCTCTCTCT
>NW_025367531.1:0-1336 GCF_016433145.1 Gracilinanus agilis | reverse complement strand
CCAATTGTTGGTGGTTGCATTGGTGTGGTAGTTTTGAGTCCACACCCACAATCATGTCCGCCCCGACCCATGCGTTCAAGCAGTTGCTTTTCTTATATGTTTCCTCTCTTGCAGTCCTTCCTCTGAATGTGGGTAGCATTCTTTACCATAAATCCCTCAGAATTGTCCTGGGTCATTGCATTGCTGCTGGTACAGAAGCCCATTACATTCAATTTTACCACAGTATATCAGTCTCTGTGTACAATGTTCTTTTGGCTCTGCTCCTTTCGCTCTGCATCAGATCCCGGAGGTCTCTCCAGTTCGCCTGGAACTCCTCCAGTTTATTATTCCTTTTAGCACAATAGTATTCCATCACCCGCATATACCACAGTTTGTTCAGCCATTCCCCAATTGAAGGACATACCCTCCTTTTCCAGTTTTTTGCCACCACAAAAAGCGCAGCTATAAATATTTTTGTACATGTCTGTTTATCTATGATCTCTTTGGGGTACAAACCCAACAATGGTATGGCTGGGTCAAAGGGCAGGCATTCTTCTATAGCCCTTTGAGCATGATTCCAAATTGCCAGCCAGAATGGCTGGATCAGTTCACAACTCCACCAGCAATGCATTAATGTCCCAATTTTGCCACATCTCCTCCAACATTCATTACTCTCCCCTTCTTTCATTTTAGCCAATCTGCTAGGTGTGAGGTGATACCTCAGAGTTGTTTTGATTTGCATTTCTCTAATTATTAGAGATTTAGAACACTTTCTCATGTGCTTATTGATACTTTTGATTTCTTTACCTGAAAATTGCCTATTCATGTCTCTTGCCCATTTATCAATTGGGGAATGGCTTGATTTTTTATACAATTGCTTTAACTCCTTGTATATTTGAGTGATTAGACCCCTGTCGGAGTTTTTCGTTATAAAGATTTTTTCCCAATTTGTTGTTTCCCTCCTGATTTTGACTACATTGTTTTTGTTTGTACAAAAGCTTTTTAGTTTAATATAATCAAAACCATTTAATTTACATTTTGTAATTTTCTCTAACTCTTGCTTGGTTTTAAAGTCTTTCCTTTCCCAGAGATCTGACAAGTATACTATTCTGTGTTCACTTAACTTATTTATAGTTTCCCTCTTTATATTCAAGTCATTCACCCATTCTGAATTTATCTTGGTGTAGGGTGTGAGATGTTGATCTAGACCTAATCTCTCCCATATTGTTTTCCAAATTTCCCAGCAGTTTTTGTCAAATAGTGGATTCATGTCCCAAAAGTTGGGCTCTTTGGGTTTATCATACACTGTCTTGCTGATGTCATTTATCCCAAGTCTATTCCATTGATCCTCCTCTCT
>NW_025367530.1:0-2199 GCF_016433145.1 Gracilinanus agilis | reverse complement strand
GATCTCACTCTGAACTTGATCAGGTCAAGAGTTAATCAAATTCTAGCTTCAGGTTTAGGCTCAAGTATTTGGTTTTACTGTGAATCCAATCAGGCACACCCTTGATTGCCCTGCCCTGAATCTCTACCCTTAGTTTTGGGCAAAGAACATTTCAGGCATTGGGGCAAGAGGAGAACAGAGACAGGAAGACTGAGCAAGGAGGGAAGAGCAAGCCAAGAACAAACCACACACCCGACACCCACCCCATATCTCCTATTACACATTCTGAATTTAAGTCCAAGCTGACATATGGACCCTAATTTCCTGCATGGGAAAATAATTGTCCAAGCCAACCTACATCCCTTGAAATTTCAAACCTCTGGAGAAGTCTGGTGTCCTAGCCCAGAGCTATCTGGGATAAAGTGGACTGATACTTGTGGGCCAAGAACAAAGCCGGGAATTCCAGTCTGGGCTTAATAGGAGGACATTGTTCATACTTTAGGGTGATGACATAGTTCACAGCCCCTCCCCCAGATTTTTGCTCTCAGAGTTCTTAGCCCTCAGACCATCACATCAGCCTCCACAAAGTGAAACTGGTAAAAAAAAAACAGAAAATAAGCTGAGAATGATATAAAGGAAGGACTGAAGTTTAACAGGGTTCCTCAACTTCCCAGAAAACAAAGCATACCTATAATCAGATAGGAAAAATAAGCAATCAACCAAAAAAGCACCTAATTCTAAAGAATTTTTATGGAAATAAAGAGCAAGGTACAGACACAGGAGAAGATGGTGAAAGCAAAGGAAACACACGTAAAATCCTAAAGAAAAATATGTATTGGAGACTTCTGGTTAAGACGGCGGCAGAGTAAGGAGCAGCTGCTTGATCTCTCCTTACTGCAGCATACAGGACTCCTTAAGGGGACATAAAAAATGAATCCAGACAAACGAAGGGACCCCACATCAGGGCGCAGCATTGAAGGTATGCGGAATTGGGGCATTTCAACTAATCCCAATACTATACAAATTATTTGATATGATAAGCAAAGAAGGAGTCCTACCAAATTCCTTTTATAACACAAATATGGTACTGATTCCAAAGCCAGGTAGGTCAAAAACAAAGACAGAAAACTATAGGCCAATCTCCCTAATGAACATAGATGCAAAAATCTTAAATAGAATACTAGCAAAGAGACTCCAGCAAGTAATTAAGAAGATCATCCACCATATTCAGGTGGGATTTATACCAGGAATGCAAGGATGGTTCAACATTAGGAAAACCATCCACATAATTGACCATATCAACAGTCTAACAAACAAAAATCACATGATTATCTCAATAGATGCTGAAAAAGCCTCCGACAAAATACAGCATCCATTCCTATTGAAAACATTGAAAAGTACAGGAATAGAAGGACCTTTCCTAAAAATAATAAACAGTATATACCTAAAACCATCAACAAGCATTATATGCAATGGGGATAAATTAGAAGCCTTCCCAATAATATCAGGAGTAGAAAAAGAAGGCAGGAGTGGCAATCATGATTTCTGACAAAGCCAAAGTAAAAATAGATATGATTAAAAATATAGGGGAGGTCATTACATCCTTATTAAAGGCAGTATAGACAATGAGGAAATAACATTCCTCAATATGTATGCACAAAATGGCATAACAACCAGATTCCTAAAGGAGAAACTGGTAGACCTCAAGAAAGAAATAGATAGTAAAACCATACTAGTGGGAGATCTAAATATCCCTCTTTCAGATCTAGATAAATCAAACCAAAAAATAAATAAGAAAGATGTAAGAGAGGTGAATGAAGTCCAAGAAAATTAGATTTAATAGATATGTCGAAAAAAATAAATAGGGACAAAAAGGAATACACCTTCTTTTCGGCTGCACATGGTACATTCACAAAGATTGACCATGTAATAGGGCATAGAATCATTGCAAACAAATGCAAAAGAGCAGATATAATAAATGTAACCTTCTCGTATCATAATGCAATGAAAATAATAATTAATAAGGGCACCTGGACAGGCAAATCAAAAATTAATTGGAAATTAAATAATATGATTCTCCAAAACCAGCAAGTTAAAGAAGGAATCATAGAAACAATCAACAATTTCATTGAAGAGAACAACAATGAAGAAACTTCCTACCCAACTCTGTGGTAAGCAGCCAAGGCAGTACTCAGGGGGAAATTTATATCCTTGAGTGCA
>NW_025367529.1:0-1277 GCF_016433145.1 Gracilinanus agilis | reverse complement strand
AAGAAAAAGAAATTGAAGGTGTCAAAATAGGCAAGGAGGAGACTAAGATATCACTCTTTGCAGATGATAGGATGGTCTACTTAAAAAATCCTAGAGAATCAACTAAGAAGCTTATAGAAATAATCAACAACTTTAGCAAAGTTGCAGGATACAAAATAAATGCACATAAATCATCAGCATTTCTATACATTTCCAACACACTAGAGCAACAAGAAGTAGAAAGAGAAACACCATTTAAAATCACCCTAGACAATATAAAATACTTGGGAATCTATCTACCAAAACAAACACAGCAATTATATGAAAACAACTACAAAACACTTTCCAAACAAATAAAACTGGATCTAAACAATTGGAAAGCCATTGATTGCTCATGGGTAGGACGAGCTAACATAATAAAAATGACAATTCTACCCAAATTAATTTACCTATTTAGCACCATACCTATCAAGCTACCAAAAAACTTCTTTTCTGAATTAGAAAAAAAACTATAACAAATTTCATTTGGAATAACAAAAGATCAAGAATTTCAAGGGAAATAATGAAAAAAAATGTGAAGGAAGGGGGCCTAGCAGTACCAGATATTAAACTATACTATAAAGCAGTAGTCATCAAAACAATATGGTACTAGCTAAGAGACAGAGAGGAGGATCAATGGAATAGACTTGGGGTTAATGACATCAGCAAGACAGTGTATGATAAACCCAAAGAGCCCAACTTTTGGGACGTGAATCCACTATTTGACAAAAAACTGCTGGGAAATTTGGAAAACAATATGGGAGAGATTAGGTCTAGATCAACATCTCACACCCTACACCAAGATAAATTCAGAATGGGTGAAGGACTTGAATATAAAGAGGGAAACTATAAATAAGTTAAGTGAACACAGAATAGTTTACTTGTCAGATCTCTGGGAAAGGAAAGACTTTAAAACCAAGCAAGAGTTAGAGAAAATTACAAAATGTAAATTAAATGGTTTTGATTATATTAAACTAAAAAGTTTTTGTACAAACGAAAACAATGTAGTCAAAATCAGAAGGGAAACAACAAATTGGGAAAAAATCTTTATAACGAAAAACTCTGACAGGGGTCTAATTACTCAAATATACAAGGAGTTAAAGCAATTGTATAAAAAATCACGCCATTTCCCAATTGATAAATGGGCAAGAGACATAAATAGGCAATTTTCAGGTAAAGAAATCAAAAGTATCAATAAGCACATGAGAAAGAGTTCCAAATCTCTAATAATTAGAGAAATGCAAATCAAAACAACTCTG
>NW_025367528.1:0-5177 GCF_016433145.1 Gracilinanus agilis | reverse complement strand
CTCCCTCCCTCTCTTCCTCCCTCCCTTCTTTCTTTTGTTCATTCATTCATTCGTTCCTTCCTTCCCTCCCTTCCTCCCTCCCTTCTTTCCTCTCCCTCTCTTCTTCCCTCCCTCCCTCCCTTCATTTCTTTCTTCCTTTCTTCCCTCCCTTCTTTCCTCCCTCCCTCTCTTCTTTCTTCCCTTCTTTCTTTCATTCCTTCCTTCCTTCCTTCCTTCCTTCCTTCTTTCCTTTTTCCCTCCCTCCCTTCTTTCCTCCTTCCCTCTTCTTCCTTCCCTCCCTCTCTCTCTCTCTCTCCCTCCCTTCCTTCCTTCCTTCCTTCCTTCCTTCCTTCCTTCCTTCCTTCCTTCCTCCAGAAATGACAAATGGTTTCAGCATAGAGCACTCCCAGGGTGAGAGGACCCTTGACCAAGGCAGATTGTAACCAGTCTAGGAATTCAGACTCAAGTCTTAGGGAACTGCTTAAGGAACAGCTGGGAAATCTTGTGACTTGCCCTGAGTCCTCTTGGAAATAAGAGTCAGAGGCCAAATTTGAACTCAGAGCTTGCTGACTACAAGTCTACCACTTTATCCACCATGCCTCCCTGACTCTATGATGATGTCAGAGAAACAACTCCCCTCCCAGCATGATCTTCTTTTACCCCATCCTTCCCCCAATTCCCCCAAAGACTCACACATTCCCTTCATTCCAGCTCTGGCACCCCTCGATTCCAGCTCCCCAGATAGGCTCTTTGGGAAGGAAGCCAAAGGGTAAATACAGAGTGGATAAAGAGTCAGCCTGCCAGTGGAAAGCAGGGAATAGAGGTGGGGAAGAAGAGCATCATGGCAGAGTGGGGAGTCCTTATCACAATAAATCTTTGATAACGAGAGACTTTTGGTAACCTTCTCCAGAATGGTTCCTTATCTACCACTCCTCTCCCAACAGTTCTAGGGGAAGATCTTAAGATCAGGTTAACTTGTCCTCCATCTTTCTTATCTTCCTCCACTGACATTTGGCTCTTGCTTATTAAATAAAGGTTGAGCATTAGAGCTGCCCAATAATATTCTTCAAGCCTTAAAACTTGGTTACAGTCATAAATGATTACTATCACGATGAAGAAAACTCAACAATAAGTCACTCATTAATAACCAATAATCCATTTCACAACCTAGACTTGGAAGCTGAGGACTTGGTTCAAGTCCCAGCTCTGCCCATTACAAGCTGGGGACAGCAGACAGGTCTTCTGACTCCCCAACCAGGCACCTTCCACTGAGTCACAGGCCACCTTTCTGGGTAGAAAAGTGAAGAGCTCTTTGCTTTCCCAGGCACTTGGGAAGAGGGGAGAGTGAGGAAAGCCTGGCAGGGGAGGCAGGTGGTACCCCTTGGGCAGAGGGCAGCCAGAGCTACTAATCAAAGAAATCAATGTGGTCCCCAGAATTAAGCTTCTGGGCAGACGTCACAGTCCACCAGGGACTGGGTGTCCTTCAACTTGTTCCTCTGCTGCCGCACCTCCAGGTTCCTAGTTTTCTCTCGGGCTTCCTGGTGCATGACTGTCTAGGAAGCCTGGGGGGACAGAGGTAAAGAACAAAGGCCTAACAGAGGCTGGGGTCAACTACGGTGATATAAAAAGAGATGGACAAGGCTGGGAGGAAAAAGGACTCAACTACTAAAAGGATTGGAATAGGACTGAGCACGCCCTCTCCCCACTTTCTCAACAGAGAAACTGCCTCACACCTTTCTAAAAAAAATTCAGGCCCAGGGGCAGCTGGGTAGCTCAGTAGATTGAGAGCTAGACCTAGAGATGGGAGTTCAAATCTGGCCTCAGACACTTCCCAGCTGTGTGACCCTGGGCAAGTCACTTGGCCCCCATGGCCCACCCTTACCACTCTTCTGCCTTGGAGCCAATACACAGTATTGATTCTAAGATGGAAGGTAAGGGTTAAAAAAAATTCAGGCCATTTGCTAAGAGCTTCTTCTGCCCTCTTCCTCATCTCACATCGCTCAGATGCTCCCCACCATTCTCTTCCTTCACTCATGTGTCCCATAAAGAGGTGGCCCTTCTCCTTGCCAAGGGGATGCCTTGCCAACTGCCTACAGAAATAATTCAGTTCCTTCCAAGTCTTCTTCAGCAGATCATCCCTCTATCATCCCTCCCTTCTCTAGCTAATCTTCAATCCTCCCCAACTCCTGGCTGCTTCCTTACAACCTACAAACACTCCTAGGTCTCCCCCATCCTCCCAATCCTCTCAACTAGGTATCACTCTTGTCTCCTCCTTCTTCCCCATCCCATCCCCTATATTCAGTTTGTTGTAGATTTTACCTTTGTCACATCTCTCATGTAGACCTTCCTTCTGATCCTCTGGGTGAAAGAAGGAACATCAAGGTCTGGATCTCTAGACAGAGCCTTCTGGCCCCCTCTGACCAGCCAGGCTGGAGCCAGGGAGGTAGCAGCTCCCACACTCTCTCCTACCTGGGGCATAGCTCAGCACCCGCACTTTGGGTTCTTCCTCTGCCAAGACCTTGAACATCCTGTTCCGGGCAGCCTTGCCAGCACAGTAGAGGCTCCAGCTCTTGAAGGGTTTCAGAGCACAGAGGGACGAGATGTTGACCACAGTTCTTTTCAGGCCAGGGCTGTCGGGGAAGGCTCTGAGGACCCCCGAGGTCAGGCAAAGAGTGGAGGTCACATTAAGAGCCCAGTAGTTATTGACTTCTGTTGGGTCAGCAAAATCCACGACGTTTTTGGACACATCCCCTATGGTGCCTTAAAAATAAAAATAAAAAGTCACTCCCTTAGGAATCCCACAGAACCGACCAAGGATCCCTTCCCTACTGCCCTTGAGATTTGCTTCCAGAGCCTGAAAATGGGCAGGAAGGAATGTTTTTCTACACTTAAGGAGTCCATTGTTTTCTCTTGAGAGGAATTTTGCACAAGGATTTTGTTTTTAAAATTAAATTTATTTATTTTAAACCCTTAATTTCTTCTTAGAATCAATACCGTATATTGGTTCCAAGGTAGAAGAGTCATAAGTGCTAGGTAATGGGGGTTAAGTGACTTGCCCAGGGTCACGCAGTCAGGAAGTGTCTAAAGCCAAATTTGAACCAAGGATCCCCTGTCTCCAGACTTGGCGCTCCATCTACTGAGCCATCTAGTGGCTCCTCATAGGGACCTCTCAACCTGAGGCATATAAACTTGTATTTTTGGTATTTTGACACTATATTTCAATAGAATTGGTTCTCTTAGCAATCCTTTGTATTTATTCATTTAAATAGATATTGTTTGTTCTTTTTCTATTTTTTCAATTGTGTGCCCAATTATTGATCTCTACTTTATTGATGAGGCATTTGGAGATGTAGATTTTCCTCTGATTATTGCTTTTGCTATATTCCTTGGATTTTGGTGAGTTTCATGATTGTCATTTTCTTTCTTTCTTTTTTTTTTCTATTTTAAATCCTTAACTTCTGTGTATTGACTCATAAGTGGAAGAGTGGCAAGGGTGGGCAATGGGGGTCAAGTGACTTGCCCAGGGTCACACAGCTGGGAAGTGTCTGAGGCCAGATTTGAACCTAGGACCTCCCCATCTCTAGGCCTGACTCTCAATCCACTGAGCTACCCAGCTTCCCCTTGTCATTTTCTTTAATGAAATTATTCAATGTTTTTTTTAAAAGCATACTGAAAAGGAGGCCAGAATCTCCCCCTTCCCAAGGCTGACAAAGAAGTCCATGACACATTAAAAGATTTAAAGCCCCTCTTGTAGAGTTTACAGGATGAGGCTCTGAGTCAGGAACACCCAGGCTCAAGTTCTGTCTATAACATGCTCTAGTTGTATGACCCTGGACAAGTCACTTAACCTCAGTGCTGGTGCTGTCCAACAGTTACCGTACATCTGTGTGGGTAGTTTCCTGTCAGCTGGCTTCCAGAATTCTTCACCTTTGTTTGTGTCATGAACCCATTTGGCAGTCTGATCAAATTAAGTCAATAAGCTTTTATTAAGCCTGTACTAAGCAGCACCAGGCTCTCTAGTAAGTGCTGACATACAAAGAAAGAATGGCAAGAAATAGTCCCTGTTCTCAAGCTCAGTCTATTGAGGGAGCCACCAGGCAAGCAGTTATAGACAAACAAGATACAGAGAGGATAAACTGGAAAGAGAGAGTAGAGAATTCCTCCCCCGAATAATGTTCAAATTGCTTAAAGTACAAAGGCTTGCAGGAAGTTGTATTTGCAGAGTTACCAGTGAGGTTAATTAAAAGATTACAGATAATGCAACAGACAGTGCAGGACCAGAAAAGAGAAAATGCCCCCATTTTCAAAACAGGAAAGAGATTGGATTCTGCAAATGAGAAGCCAGTGAACTTGACTGCAACTCCACTGAAAGGTCTCGGATGGATAATATTAAGGAGATAGTGGCATAGTATATAGAAAGGGAAACAGAATTTGTCCAGAAAAAGTCATCCTAGACAAATTGAATTTTCTTGTTTTGACAGAGTTATTTAGCTGGGAGACTCTTGTATATATAATTGACTTGGGTATTTAGCAAAACAGTGGGGGGAGTGTAGAGATATGGAAGAGATGGCAACTAAATGGTTTTGGAATTAATTGAATGGCTGGACTCAAAGATCAGGAGTCTAGATCTGTGATGGCGAACCTATAGCACGGATGCCAAAGACGGCATGAAGAGCACTCTTTGTGGCTGCCCTCCCCTCCCCCAGAGTTCATTACTAGAGCTGCTCCCTTCCCCCTCTCCACTGTGTCTGATGACATTTATTCACATCCCCAGACCC
Organism: Gracilinanus agilis; assembly: GCF_016433145.1. Lineage (NCBI taxonomy): Eukaryota > Metazoa > Chordata > Mammalia > Didelphimorphia > Didelphidae > Gracilinanus > Gracilinanus agilis. The sequence goes on along the minus strand of NW_025367528.1, from coordinate 420 downwards.
TCTGTCCAGCAGCCCAATGGGAGCACACAGAGAGTAAGGTGGGTGGCTCACAGGCAGCAGAGCTGGAGGGGAGCAGAGTGCTTAGGTTATTCTCCTCCTTCTCTCTACACTTGCTAAGGACATTCCTCACTTCACCGGCCCAGCAGCCCAATGGGAGTGCTTTCTCCCACCCGTAAGGTGGGAGGCAGGGTACACCCAGCACTTAGTAAGGGGAAGGGGCATGGCACATAGTCTCTGAGGGGGCTGGGCATGGCATTCAGTCTGGGGTGGGGGCAGGGCTCAGCACTCCATCACTAAAAGGTTCACCATCACTGGCCTAGATCATCTTGGAACAGGGTTACCAGTGGTTAGCTCCAGGGAGCTATGCTTGGTCATGTGATAATTTAATGTTTTAATAAATAAAATTTAAATATAATTTAA
>NW_025367527.1:0-8032 GCF_016433145.1 Gracilinanus agilis | reverse complement strand
AGTATATATATATATATATATAGAGAGAGAGAGAGAGAGAGAGAGAGAGAGAGAGAGAGAATTAAGTGACTTTCCCAGGGTCCTGAAGAAGATCCTTGAAGTACTGACACCCATCTATCCATCATATTTGAAGTGAGGAGATTAAATGTCCTCTCTGGTACCTTCCAACTTCAAATCTATGATATTTTGATCATAGGACTAGCTTGAAACCTAAGGTATCTATGTAAAGATAAGTTCTTAAAAATAATTTATAGATTTTTTTAGCAGAGGAACATATATCCAATTGGATTTCAGTTAAGTGATAGACAGTTTGCAGATCTGCATCTGCAAGTTTCCACAATAGGAGTTTCTTACAAGTAATGAAGTAATAGATTTAGACCCCAAAAAGAGCGAAAAACTGCATAATTATGAGTTATATCAACATGGAGTTCTTTATGTTTTTTATTTTATTACTTCACTTTTTAAATAACATGAATTCAATTACAATATTAACCAATTAATAATATATTACTTCTTATTGTCTTCTTTCACTCAACACACAAAAGATAATAAATTAGAATACAACTTATATTTTAGGTTGTATTAACTTTAGGAGAACTCATTTATAAAATCAATACCCATTAAGAGTTTTAGGAATCATGCTAAAGTTTAATCCTAAAGAGAGAAAAGTAATATCAGACTCATTTTCCCATTGTTCATCTTTGTGAGGAAAGAAGGATATAAGGGGCCAGAGGACATGTGATATAGTTGGTCATAGGATGGATAACAGGAAGGGATCTGAGAGATTATCTCATTCATCCTACATGAGATGTCTTTTCTGGAGCATCATGAAGCTGGATGCTTAATAATCTTTTTTTCTAGCATCCAAGAGGGGAACTGGACTAGAATTATATATCTGTTTTTCTACATACTGCTGATCTAGAAGTACAGCAGGAGAGAGTACAAAGCAAACAAAATAAGCCTCTTCCCTAACCATTTTCAATGAGAGAGGTGATGCTTAGCTTACTCTTACCCAGTTTAACTCCTTCCATCAAAATTCTACTTTACACAAAAAACCATCACAAATAATCATGAGTAAACCCATTGATCCAAGCAAATAATCAACAGAGATCACAGAAGCTAGAGAAAGGAATAGTAGAAAATATATGAGAGAAACACCTTATTAGATAGAAGTAAGATGAAACCTTAGCAAAGGAGACATTCTCCCAAATCTCTAGGGAGGCAAGATCTACATCAAAGGCATTTTGAGAAGTTGGACCAACATGCCGGCTCTTTGGAAAGTCTTTTGGTCTTGTCTTGTATCTCACCTGAAGAGAGCCTGAAACCACATGTGAGACTCAAAGTAGCAAGAAGGTCTTCTCTCCTAAGCTATTAAATGTGTTATGTCATCATGCTTAACATTATCTCCATCAACTTGAAGTCCTACACAAAATGTCCTAAGACTAGCTTGAAACCCAACTTGCCAATGCAAAGATAAGTTATTAACAAAAATAATTTATAGGTATTTTTTGGCAAGGAGACACATGTTCAGATATGTGATTTCATTGGCATAAAGAGTTCCTAGTAAGGAAAATCCTTCTACTAATAAAGAGTAGCACTGTTTAGGGACTATATTGTCTTAGAGTATTGGCTGGGATATTGAGATGCTAAATGACTTTTCTAGGCTCTGGCAACCAATGCATATAAAAGGCATGCCTCCCTGACTCTGAGACCAGACCTCTAACCATTAGACTAGGAATTGTTAACCTGAGATGCATGGATCCCAACTCAGACATCTCATGGGATTTCCACAGATATCTCAAAGGGTCTGTGAACTTGATTGCAAAAAGAATTGTAACTTTATTTTTATTAACCTCTAACTAAAATTTAAAATTTGCTTCAATTATGAGCATTAGCAATAAGCACCAATAATATTAACAGTACTTATGAATTTGTACCAAAAGAAATTACAAATATCTTATAGTATATTATAGTTATTGTAGTTGTCCCAAAATATCTTTTATACTCATGATGATTTCAAAATTACTGGAGTTATTGGACCAACAGCTAAATGTATTATTATTTTCTCAAATTTATTTAATATTTTTATGAATGCAATTCAGCACAATTGGCTTCTTTATTAATCCTGTGTGTTTTATTTTATTTGTTTAAAAGTATTATTCTGAGAAATGGTCCATAGGCTTCATTGGACTCTCCTAAGGGTGCATGATGAACACACACACACACACACACACACACACACACACAAATTAAGATTTCCTTCCACTATGGCATGCACTTTTTCTCATTCTCCTTTTTTATTTCATTCTCTTTCTCCTTTTCTTTCTTTTCTTTCTTAATTTCATCTATCTCTTTATTCTCTATTTCCTTCTGCTTCTTCTTGGTAATAATTCTTCAATATCTTATAGTAGAATGGAAGTGACTTTGGGGAAACCTGACCTGGAGATGGGAGGTCCTGGGTTCAATCTGACCTCAGACACTTCCTAGCTGTGTGAACCTGGACAGGTCACTTAACTCCCGTTGCCTTGCCCTAAATACTCTGCTGCCTTGGAATGGATCCTAGTATCAATTCTAAGACAGAATGTAAGGGTATAAGGAGGAAAAAGAGAAGACATTTGAGTATGAGAATTTCTCACCAGATCTATCAAACATAAAAATCTTCAAATATGTCAAGTCATTATGCATTTGGCATCAAAGAACAGCTGAATATATTTGAAAAAACTTGTCACCATAAAGCAAACCACTGTTCCCAATATCCATGAAGATGAGAAGGCAAAGGCACAATCTGCCTAGCTGGAGGCACTATCCACATCAATAAACCATTGCTATGTGATGGCTATGTCATAAACAGAGAGAAAATAATTCATTTTTCCTAGTCTTCTGTAGCTAATTCTACCTCAGCAGTGATAACAGTAGATATAGGAGGAGTGTCACTGAACACCAAGAATCCTTGAAACAATCATTATGATAATTATTTTAGGAAACCAAACAATACTCATTTGTTAGCATGGAAGAGTTTGCCTTATACAATCAAGTCAGGGGAAGAAATCTTAACATTTGCATCTTTGGAGAGCAAAGGTAACACTGGTAAATGAAAGCAAGGGATAGAGGTGAGAAAGGGCCAAATTAGAGAAAACACTGGATTTACTGGGAAAAAAATGCAAAGATGCATGTTCTCATAAAAATACAAAGGAAGCTATTTCTTCTTTCTTACTTAATTTCTTAGTTTCTTACCTGGGTCCTAACAGAAACCCACCTAATATAGACAAGAAATATTTTTTCCAGTTATTAGATTTTAAAATATTACATAAAATGTTGAATATTTTTGGTAGTGGTTGGCCATGATTCACACTACCCTTTGTAATGATTACTGAATATGAGATATTCCCACTCCTACAAGATGTCTATCCCACTCCCTACTTTGACAAAGGAATTAAGTTAACTGCAATTTTTTTTCAGTGTACATGCCTCCTTTGCTCTCCTGCCATGGTCACATCTTGCTGGCATTTTCTGGATAAAGTTCAGTGATGATGCTCCTCACAAAACATAAAGTTCTAGCTTGCTATAAATTTATCAAATAGTTAAATTGTTGGCCAATTCATCTTGACTGTAGTAGTTCACAAATTCAGAGTTTGGAGGGATTTCGAGATCATCTACTCTATCCCCCATCATTTTATAGATTAGGATGAGGGTCAGAAAAATCACTTAGACTTACCCATTGGCACATAGGTAATAACTAACAGACCCATGATTTTAATCTAGGTGACTAGAATCCAAATCCACTGCAGTTGGTGCAAGGAGTAGAGCACTGACTTGGCCTAGAGTCAGAAAGACCTGAGTTCATAATCAGCCTCAGACACTTGCTAGAGTCATATTAGTATCACAGTTCTAGAGTTGGAAGGGGCCTTTGAGGGTCTCCATGACAATCCAATTATTTTATGAATGAAGAAACTAAGGCCAAGGTAAGTAAAGTACCAATTCACAAATTGCATGCAATAGAGGTAGAATTAGATCTTGGATCCTCTGACTATTACAGTCTAACCAGAATCAAAGTCATCATTAGAACAGTAAGTCTATAAGTTTTAGAGAAGATACCTACCTTCATTGGTAAGTGGAGTTCCCTCACCTGAAAGTTTCTTCTATCACAAAAATCACTGATCCAGTCTCTATTCCTATACTTAACAGTATTATAGTCTTTCAATGATCACCTTTGTTCTGTGATACCATCTCTTATAATCCAAAGTAGTCAAAGTACTGTATGCTCCAATTAAATGTAAATTGTCTTACTAATTGCCCTACATCTTCCCCAGTCATCAACCAAATGTTATCTTTAATAAGATGATCATTCTGAGTAGCAATCATGAGCCTGAAGGACTAAGAAAAAAAAAACATGTTTCACTTCAATAAATTAGAAATAGAAGAAGTATTAATTGGGAGAAAAAATAATAAAAACTGGAAACTCAACTAAGAAGACAAGTCTCTAAAACATCTTTGTTTTCTTTTGTTTTGAATTTTTCCCTCTGAATTTGTTGTTGAATCACTTTGAGTTATTCGGTTATCAATTAATCAATAAATACTTATAAAGCACCCATGATGGATAGACACTATGCTAAATCTGTTAAGTTATACCCTATTTCTGTGTTAGTGAACCTATGGCACACATGTTGGAGGGGGCCACTTCCCCTCCCCCTCTCCACAAGTGCCTGAGGACATTTCTCACAGCACCTCCCCTCGGTCTGGTAACCCAATGTGAGCACTTCCCCTGCCCTTGCCTGGGGTAAGGTGTCAGGAGTGAGGCAGGGAGAACTCACATATTAAGTGAGGGTTGCAATTTGGGCACTTGATTTCTAAAAGGTTTGTCATCACTGCCCTTTATGCTCAAGGACTTAGTGGTATAAAATTAATGCTCATTTTAAATGGCAAATTTGTTTAGAGGGTAACTAAGATTTTTAGAGAAGCATCATTCTCCCCTCCCACAAGAATTTAAAATGGATTCAATGAAAATTGTGCCATCAGTATCTACTCTCAACAGAATGAAATTAATAAATTAGTTCAGCCTACTCTGAAGAGTTTACAAAAGGTGCTAAGAAATAAGAATGATTTTCATGGATTGGCAAAGATATAAATTTAGTAAATGCCATGTCATTAAAAGAAATCACAAAAATTTTATACAGAGATCAGAGATTCGCCTCATCTTTCCCTCTGAAATAACTCAGCTAAGACAATTTCATGATACTACGATTTTCTTTTGGTCAACTTAATTCTGTCACTTGCACATGCGCGCTCACACACACACACACACACACACACACACACACACACACACACGAGATACAGAAATTTCATTTAAGTTTAAGTAGTTTAGATTCAGTCCTTTCTAAAGACTGAAGGAGAATTATGTGACTTCTTAAGATAAACTCCACAAATTGGGTCTACAAAAGTATTTTCTTTTAGAAAACTTTTAATATTTAGAAAATATGAGTCATGAAGGTCCAAAAATTCATTTTCTATTTATCTTGTTCTTCAGACAATGAATATGAAATTTAATTATGTTATCAGGACAACATTCGAAGCTTTTCCTCCTTGGTAAACTTACTGCAGTCTTGAAGAGTTCCAATTCAACTTTATGACATGATATAGTGGATAAGACATGGCCTGAGATTTAGAAAGATTTGAGTTCAAAACTTAAGTCTTTAGCATATTGGCTGTGTGACCGTAGGCAAAATAAATCAATTCTCATACCATTTCCCAGGCAACTCTCTAAGACAGAAATTACAGAGAAGATGCTGATATCCCACTTTGGGGATAGACAGACAGAGACAGAGCCAAAAAAGGCATATAAATAGATGAATAATAGATGAGATCATCAATAAGATAGGTAGAAATAAATGAATAGCAGATAAATGATATAGGAGGAAAGATATGATAAATAGATGAAAGTTGAGATAGACATAAGCAAATGTTCAAGTGAATGATATTGATAGAAAATTATCTATATATATGCAATGTATGTACATATATGCATATATGAATATGTTTTATATTATGTACTCATATAAATATATTCGAATGGGCAGGCATATATTCACATATATGTAGTATATATACATAGCCATAGCCATAAAAATATACATTTATATTTTTGCAAAATTGAACAGTCTAAAATATATGCTGATGCTTGGTTTTTAATAGAAATGATAGGTGAGGAACTCCTTCAAACCATTATGGAAGTCCCTTGTATCTTTCTTATGAGTCATCAGTGCATTCATCTGTCATAAAGCCATTTATGTTATTCTTGTAGCAGACATTCCTGCTTTTAAACAGAACTTCTAAAAAATAAGTTTGCCAGAACATTTCATTTTGGTGTAGTCAGCAAATGAGAAAGATTTATCAAAATGTTTTCAGGGCTTTTCTTTAATATCTACTGATGAATCAACAAGAATTTATTAAATAACTAATAAATTCAGTGCAGAGTGAGATAAAGTATATGAAAGAATAATATGTGGTGCCTCTTTTTTTCATAGTCTCACTTCTGGTGATATGACTTCTTCCTCTTCCTCCCATAGTTTATTCCATCTTCAGACTCTGGGCATTTTCACTGGCTGTTCCTCATGCTTAGAATGTTTTTCCTTCTCCTCTTTCCTCTCGACTTCTTGGCTTTCTTCAAGACTCAGCTCAAATTTCATCTTCTTTATGAAGCCTTTTCCACTCATCCAATCCTCTCATTCCTTTGTACCTTAGGTTTACATTGTATTTTTTTTATACATACATTTTTTCAAATGTCATTTGCTCCAGTATAATATAAGCTGGAGAGTTAGGTCTGTTTTTCCCCCCTTTCTTAGTAATTCTGGTGCTTAAAAATGCTCTTGGCACAAAGTAACCCTTTAATCAAGGCATTTTCACTAACTTTGCTACTTTGTGATCCGTCTGAGTTCTCAACTGGACAACTTGTTCCTTGCGGACAACATTCCATCTTTCAATGAAGAAGATAAATTAGATGGGGTCAAAACCACTTCCACCACATTGATCACGACCTCCCCTCAGATTCAAGTGGAGACGGCCCAAGACCCTGAACCTCAAACCCCTGGGAATGGTCATGTCTAGACCTGTTTCTTGCCCAGGTAGCTAGACCTGCTTCCAGGTCAGCCCTATAGCCAGCCAGAGCCACAGCATGTAAGAAGACTCAGCATTGGCAACTTCCTCTACTAATGCTATAGAGCTTTGCCTCATCAGTAGCCACAGTTATAGAAAACAAAAAACAAAAAACAAAAAAAAAAAGAAAATTCTCCCCAGAAAAATCATTGGCACTGGCATATAATGTCAAGAAAAATTACGGTTTTATCAATTGAGATAGCATGAAAGATGCTGTATTATCATTTATTTTGCCATTGCACCTTAAGGATCATGGGAATTTTCCACCTGACTTGTTCAAACTCTTTATGTGTCTTCTCTTGTGAGAATCTGAGCTCCTTGAAAGCAAAGGCTGCTTTGCTATTATATTTGTATAATATCCTCAGTGCTTGGCACATAGGATATAATAAATATTTTTCTTTACTTTTTCACAGACTGTCCCCCAAAACTGACTCCAATGCTCGTTTATTATTGATTCTGTTATGCTTCCTTTCCAAATTGTAATCACAAGTAAATCTTGGCAATTACAGTTAGGAAAAATAAAAGTTATGGTACTAAAAGATTTTGTGGAATGAGAATTAACAACATCAAACAAGATACAATTTAATAATCATTATTCTGAGAATAAGGATGAATGATTGAGGGAGGAGCAAGGGCAAAAGAAAGGGAATAGAATCTTGGATGTGATATCTCTATGTCTTTTTTTTCATGAATATCTAAGAAAGGTCCCTGACAAAAATTATAATGGCGTTAAGTTGATGAGTATGATAGATATCTATGAATAAAAATCACAGGCTATGGAACAGCATTGTTTGGTGATTATCTTATTATATAATCTTTATTTATTTGTATAATTACTATCTTTTAATATAATATTCTACTAATATAATATTATATCTAA